>NC_135861.1:4989886-5172386 GCF_031162955.1 Sander vitreus | reverse complement strand
GGATTATGCAGAATACTTTAATACCAATAATTAGAATTTAGTGGTCAGGTAAGACACCCGACAGTCCCCTTCCTTTTAAACTATTAAACAAAAAGATGCGTCCTGTATGATTTCCAGCTGTATAAGACACGTCCCTGTATCTTTAAAAAAAACAAACACACAAAGCAGGGTTTACTGAGTACCACCACTAAAAGTAAATGTTGAAACCAAGAAACGTTGGCATGTTCTTATCAAATGTCTGTGTGGGAATGTTTTTTAAAAAAAGAAGAAGAAGAAAAAAAAAAAAAAAGATTCACCTGTGAATGCCAACTCCCCTCCTCCTACAATAAAATGCAGCCACGAGTGCTTCAATGAAAGGCATAAAACCGTATAAAGGAAGCTAATCCACATGTGTATGAATGTAGGCAACAGCATGCATTGGATGAAATTAACAGCAAAAGGACAACATTGCATAAGAGAAGACAGCATGCAGCATGTTGTCTTTTTGTGACAGAATGGTGATCACACGTGAGCTGAGCAACTCCAGAGTAATATTGTTATTCTACAAGCAGATAAATAGCCCTAGCTGTTTCCATTTTCCAACCAAAATTGCATTGTCTTTTTGAATTAATTTTTGTATTAAAAGGTGCCCTGCGAAGGTTTTTTTAACAAAAGTTAATGTTCTGGTGTACAACAAAATACACACTTTTCCGTTAACATGGGTGTGCTACAATTATCAAACGGGTGTAAACTGCAATATAATGCAAATGGTAACAACTAAAATGCACTACCATCTTTGCATTATGTATATTAACTTTATAATATACTACAGTATATATACTGCAGTGTGGTTATACATTTTTTTTAAATAATAAACACGACAAATAATCAGCACATTAATCAATAACAAATGTATTACTTGCACGTTTAGTCCAACTTACCTTTCTTGACCTCTGCAATAACCCCATCTACTGCTGCTGCTGCGGCTGCTGCTGCTGCTGCTGCTGCGGTTGCCCTCTTGGCCTCTCTGCTCTCCTGGTTGGCCCTGTCCTTCTGTTTCTTCTTACTGGTACTGGAGGACAGGTCTGAACTGTTGTCCCTACCGCTGCCTCCTCTGTGCTGAGCCCCACCACGCCGGCCCACTGTCTCGTTACCAGCCACGCCACTTCCACCACTGCTGGCCATCTTCAGGCACTTGGCACTAACACGCCGCCCGTCGCCTGAATCACTACCGCTGCTGGGGTCTGGATCTGAGGTGTGCCTCTTTCTGCCTGACCCGGCTATCTTGGCGATGATACTGGTCTGAACTCTCCCAGAACAGAATCAGGAAGGCTAGTTAGGGATGGGGACCTGAGGCAGAGGGCAGAGAGACATTTGATAGTCAAGTGGGGAAAATAGTAGTAATATCCATTATTGTCTCTGACATAAAGTGTGCAAGGTTTAACAGAGTAAATCTCTCACACACACACACACACGAAGGGAGGGGGAGTTGTTCACTGTTAAAAGCAGGTTTTAAATTACTACAACAATGCAGAACGAAACATGGACATTATGTCTCACAAAAGGAATCATATGGCAGCACATAATATTAGCCTAACTAGACCGACGTTGAGCCTTGCCTCGTTTCCTTAGCATAGCAACAGCAAGTTGCTAGCTTGGACAGTCAGATGACAAACAAAGGACAACAACTATCAGCCATCTTACAGTACAGCACATTTACTAAAAACCATGTCAATGCTAAAAACACGGGTGATGTTGATTGAGCTAGCTAGCAAGCTTAACAATGCAGCTTCCCGTCCACAGAGTTGTTAGCTTGGTAACTGGTAAGTTAGCCAGCCGACTACAGAGGTTCGTTTATTTTATGGGATACGTGTTTTGGACTGTCATGTGCCTATCTATAATGAGACATACATTTGCCTGCAGCGTTGAACTAACGTTATTTTTTTTTGGCAATTATGTTTTGTCAATCGCATTTATTGGAATTAGCTAATGATCTTTATTTAATAACATTACGATATTACTTTAATGTACGTGGTCGACGTTGAGGAGTGTAGGACAATACAATTCTTGTGCTGCACATCGGGGTTTAAATACTGTATCTAAAATAGCTGTCTTGGCTTTACTGACTAGAAATAACCGCCCACATTACTACTGCATAATATAAGAAAGAATTGTAACGCTCATTTATCAGTACGATCACTTTCCTGATCGCCAATATTCCAACAGAGCGCAGGACAGGTCATGCAATCAAACGCTCCTACAGTCTTCAAGAAGCTAATGCCATTAGCCACATCAAGCTAACACTAGCTGAAAGGGTTGATATGGCTAACGTTACCTATTTTAGACAACATAACATGACACCCCGTGACAACTGACGCCCGGTTGTGATTAAATGCCAAATTAATATTGACATTAAAACGGGAGACTTACGGGGCTTCAAATTGGTGAGAACTGAATTCCGTTTCTGACACACAATTGCCGGCGACTCCTTCTGCTTCTCCCGGCTGCTAAGCTCCTTCACGGCGGCGGGCCGCTGCGCTCATGCCCGCACTCGAAACCCCGCAGTCCACGGTGTTTCTGGAATATTCTGTCCTTTATCCAGGACCCATTTCTGATAACGTTATACTATGTCTTTCAGAGATTCAAACAAAATACAACAATTGAAAAACTGTCCAGTCTGTTTGTATCATTCGGCCTCTGCGGGGTGAGTACCACTTTGTTTAGAACAAATTAATTTCACTACTGCCACCCGGCCAAACAGACCAAACGTGAAACGAGTGCGCGCATAGAGCACTTCCTGGCTGGCGCGTTCACGTGATCTGAAGCTCTTCCTTTACCTCTCTTTCAGACACACACACACACACACACACACACACACACACACACACACACACACACACACACACACACACACACACACACACACACACACACACACACACACACACACACACACTACTCTTTTCACTTTATACAGTCTATTCAAACCTTAGCTTGTTTATCAAGATGGGATTGATATTTAGGGGAAGAAGAGAAATCAGTTGAGGCTCAGACAATATTTTTTTTGTGTTACTTATTGCCTGAGGGCTTTAAAGTGGTTCCTGCATTTGACCTAATCTTGAGGCCCTATACTGTTGGGGGCCATCTGTAAATTCAAATCTAGTTTTATTAATACCTTTGATGTCTCAGTTGATATTAGAGGATATATAAGGAGCATATCTGTCATACATTTCTTATTTAAATTATCACAGAGTAAGAGAGAGTAACAGACACACAGCAAATATATGGCAGGATAGTATTTTAATGTAGAAATACTGGTTGGTTTCTCTCTGACCAGAATGGACTGGGGGAACCTCTGCTTCAGTTAAAGACCATCCCAGATTCTCCAGTCAACATTCAATGGTGCTTGGTGCTCATATGTCAACTCTTTATATGGGGCTATATTTCCCACAGATATTTTTTAACCATCTGAGGAAGGGGCTGACAGAGCCATGGCAATAATTCATCAAGACCACTACTATTTTTAGACTGGGGCCTTGTCCCTACCTTGTCCCAAATGGCACCCTGGGCCATTGGTCATTCTCTGAGTCTGCACTAAAATGTTGACAATGATGATGCAAACCTGTGCAACAAGAAAATCTTATTATTGAAGGTGGAGTTTTGTTCAAGTACACAGAGAATGTCTATCATTATCAACATAACAATTGAGGTGTAGAAATGGTAACTTGTTAAATGAAGTTAACATTTATTATTCTATAATTGAAAAGTGAAATGCACTGAGCTTTCAAACATTAATAAAACACAAAGTAATTTAACAAGACAGTAATATTGTATAGCCAAAAACGAGGTCAAAGCTAGTATTACCAGTAAAATGTCTTTCTAATGTAGCTCCTTTACTTTTGCTTTCTCTTTGAATTGGCCTTTCCCCTCTGCCAACTCTGTGTCTCAGGGCAGGTCTGCTCTCTCCTGTCATCTTGGCAGTAAATTGTTAATGTAATACTGCCATTCACAGTGATCAGACATTGCTGAAAGGTTTAGGTAAGAGATGGCTGTAAAGTCTGCAACAACACAGACTTTGTCAAAGGGCAAATCAAGGACTCATGAAAGCACTTAATAGCTTCCTTGCAGAACACAAAAATAAAAATGGGACATTTACACTCTCTTACACTCTTCCAGACCCTGGTGTGAACGCATGCACCTTCACGCCACAAGACATCAAGGTTAGAAAATGGGACAGTGTCAAGTAATCTGTAATACTCTAATCAGATTTCTAATGGACTTCTGATGAAAATGCTCAAATAACCTACTTCGACACAGCCACAAGTTAAGTTATCCAACCTTTATTCACAAAACTGTACACGGTTAAACTTTACACAAGCTTCTTTTGGTGTTTTTGCTTTGGCAATTAGTTATCAAAATGTCTGAGGGAAATATGTGTATGAAGTTAGTTTTTTGGTTTATCTTTCTGAAAACACAAATTGTCATGCAAATAGTACATGAGTTAATGTCCAAGACACATAGCCTACTGTAAGGCACAATTAAACACTGTACATAATGTAGAGTACTATGTCACTACAGTAAGGCATCCATTACTACAGATCTTATTCCATATCATCACAGTACATTTAATACAAACATTCACAATATGTCCATCACAAGTTTGGCATTCATAAAAAGGAATCCTGCTGATGACTAAAAGGATAACAAATTTTGGAATTACACTTATTTGCTTTCTCGCCAAGAGTTAGATAAGAAGATCAATACTACCCTTATCTGTCCATTATATGACCCAGTTAGCTTAGCTGAGCATAACGACTGGAAAAAGAAAGAAACAGCTAGCCTGGCTCTATCCAAATGTAAAACAATATATATGTTCACCTATCAGCACCTCTAAAGTTCAGCAATCAACATGTTATATCTTGTTTGTTTAATCCATACAAAAAATATTTTTCCTACAGTGTGTGTGGTATCAATCTTCTTATCTGACTCTTGGCAAGAAAGCAAATAAGCATAGTTCTCTAAATGTCTAACTAGTCCTTTGAGTTTATCCTGAGGGTGTTGCCAGGCTCACCTAGACCATAATGTATTTGTTTCATCAGTTCTACGCAACAGTTGTTGAGGTATTTTTACTGGACCAAAGTTCACCCACATACAGACTGATAGACCGACTGATAATAGCTTCACTAGAGCCGTGCTGCTACACTGTAAGCTTACACTGCTCTCATTATAACATTGTTTCTGCGTATATTAGTGTGCAGCCATCCTTCTACACCAGGCAGAGGGTTTTTTGGGGCTGGTTAAAGCTATAGTGCGTAGTTTCTGCCGCCCCCATGAGGAATTCTAAGTAATGACAACAAAACTGTCGGCGCGTCCACATGATACAAGCCTTCCATGACCGTCCGCGCAGCTTCATCATTTTAACCTTTTAGTGATCTTTACCAAAAATCTAGTTAAATTTAAACAGATTGTCATTCTGATTTTATGTCCTCACACACACAAAAGTTGTTTCATACTGAAAGAAGACACTGTCCAGTGCAGTTTAAATGAAGTCCTCTTGCGATGAGCACAGCTCAGAATATACTTCTAGTAATAACAGACTTCATAGAAAATGGAAACAAAATTATATTTGACCCGCTGATTATACAACAGTCACTCTAAGTAAAAAAAAAAAATAAAACCTACAGATTGTTTGCAATGCATAACTTTCACCCAAATCTGAGTATTATTGACCTTTTTAAGATATCATTTTAATGTTTAATGTTCAAAACACAAATTTTCAGATTATTTTGAAAATCAAAAACAAAATAATGTGCACAAATTTAAATTAAATATGTGATATCAGACAACCTTTTCACATTTAGTTCTGAGTATGTTTATACTAGATATATATATATATATATATATATATATATATATATATATATATATCTAAATATGATAGCAACCATTTTAAATTCTTACCTACACTGTTTGTACCCAAAATATGCAAATTCACCTGCAGAGCGATAAAATAACCATCCCAGTCACCTTTTCAATTGTTTCTTCAAAGTCTAATGTACGGTTATCTGGAGAAAATGCCAGATTAATTCCATGATGCACCTGTTTTTTACGACATGGAGTAGTGAGTTACTGGCATGTGTTGTAGATCTGGATTTGTTTGTTGATGTCATTGAGGATGGCTTTCATCTTGTCCTCCAAGCCGTCCAGCTGACGAGCTTTCCCCTCCAACCTCCTCTGGTTCTCCTCATAGTTTTTCTCCAGCTCTGTTGGAAGCAGGAATGGTTACACAGCCAGGAATTAACAACATTTGGTGCTAAGTCATTCTTAAGTCATTCTACTTAATCTGGGTGCTGATTTTGATACAGTTGATTACCAAATTCTTTTAAATGACAGAGGGAACACTTTGGCTTGTCTGGAACTGTTTTAAATGGCCTTCTATCTCTCTGTTAGAAAGTTCTTTGTCATTTCTCAAAACACTGTAAAGTAACTTGTGGGGTTCCTCAAGGATCAAGTTTAGAGTCTCTGCTTTTTCATCTATATATGAAACCCCTTGATGGTGTCATCTGGACGCACAGTATCTTTTTTCATAGCTATGCTGATGACGCACATCTTTTTTAATCTTATTATATGTATAATAGATATTAGTGGCTGGATGTCAAAAAACTCCTCACAGCCCAACCAGGACAAAACTTAAATATTATTTATATATTCTAAAGCTCAGAGAGAGAAAAGGGCTAAATACATTGTCTAGGGCTTACGCCAAGCCAAACACAAAACCAGTTATCATGTTTGACTCAGAATTTTACTTTAAAGCAACACTTTGACGAATAAGCTCATTCACTTTCTTTTGTTTTCTCTGGAAATTTCTTGCCGCGAGTTAGATGAGAAGATCAATACCACACTGTACAGTGAGTGATATCGATCTTCTCATCATAAACTCTCTGCAAGATGGCATATGAACCTTTAAGTATTTCACTTAATCAGTTTTTTTATGATTTGAAAAACCGCTAAAGTGTTGCCATTTCTCTGATAGGACCAGAAGTCTAAACATTGGTTGCCTGCCACTAACAGTATGTCCGTATTTATTTTAAAGTTATTTAACTTGACTGTGTCATGTTTGTTTATTTTAACTTGCATCTAAATAGTTTACGTGAATAGTAAACTAGTAGTAAAATATCTTTTTCATAAAGTCACTGCTACTACATTGCACATATCTGTACATGTTGTTCATACATTGTTCATATTACATAGCCATATTTATTCTGCTCTTATAACACTGCAATATATTTCTTGTCCTGCCTATGCACCACCTGTCTATACTTGTATATCGCATTGCACGTTTCTGCTTTTTTTGCACTTTTGGTTGGACGCAAACTGCATTTCGCTGTCTTTGTACTTGTACAATGCACAATGACAATAAAGCTGAATCTAATCTAATCTAATCTAATCTAAATGTGTAACATATTCTTTGAACTATACATGTTTCAACAATTGTGTCTTTGAAATTATAAACCCATAATTGTTTTGCTCCAAACAAATGCAAACAAATAAACCCGGTCTATCTGTTCATTTACATACACACAGGCACATACACAGATATGAATAAGCACCTGAAAGCCTCCGGAGCTTGTTCTGGGCGTCTTTCAGTAGTTCCTTTGCTTCATCTCTGAGGCTCTCGGCCCTTTTCTTGGCATCCTGCACAGCCTTGGCCTTTGTGTCAACCCGCTGCTGCACTTCATGGTATTTATCTGTCAGCTGGCCTTCTAGAATCTGAGCATCAAGACAGGAGAGAGGTTTTTCTTTAACAGCCGTGTACGCTGTGTTTATGAGGAAATATGTGCGCACACACATACACATACACACACACACACCTGCTTGGCTTCATTTGCCTTGTCTCGTGCCATGGTGGCTGTCTCCTCAGCTCGGGCAGCTGCCATGCTGTTGTTGGCACGTTTGGTCTTCAGGGCATTAATCTCCTGTCCCAGTGTGCCCAGGCGGTCCATGGCATCATTCAGGTCCTTCTCACTGTTCGATGTCTCCGACTCAATCTGCGGAGAGAATGCAAAGTGAATTCTGATTCCTCTGAAATAATATCATTACAAGGTTTGCTTGTGTTGGATGAAGCATTATGTGCCAGTATGCTGGTATAATCTGTATGTGTGTTCTGAATGCACATTGAACTTCATTTTAGAAAAATCATTGATTTTCTCGCACTAGCCTGTCTACACATGTGTACCATTGTTACTAAGTAATGCTGTATACAAAATAGTTGAGCCATTAAGCTTGTGGCAAAAACCTTTAACATGGTATTGAGCCATCTATGATTTTTTACCAACCTTTAAATTATGGCAGACCTGTAATTTGAACCTGCGTTAGCAGATTCTTTAGCCACTTGAGGGAAGTGTAAAAAGCTATGTTAGCAAACAATGACTTATTTACACATCCAGCAGAAATGGAGTAATTCCTATTGGGGTTTTGTTTCTGGCCACTTAATGTAAATGCAATATTCACTAACTTTAAGCTCTGTTTTACTCTCCTCCAAATCCTGAAGGAATTGTCTCTCTTTAAGTAAAGTAAATGCTCCACTATGTTCACCAGCTAGTCTCCAACTATGTCTATCTGCCGTTTGCTGCTGAGCAGGAAAAGTACAGTGGGTTAATGAGAGCTTTTTCGCTGAATACAGTTGCCTGCTGTGGCCGAAAACAACACTGATGAGAGCAGTGAGACCGAACAAAAACAGTCAACCAAAACACTGAGCTAAAAGACGCTAAAACGCTCATTTGATCCACTGTTAATGTAAAAAAAATGGTTACAGCGCAAGCCAGCAACCTTTGTTTCATGTCAGATCCTCTCTTCTCTCTTCTTGTCTGCCTCTTCTCTGTGAACTGTCCAATAAAGGCAAAATTGCCAAAATAATAAACTTGAAACAAAATATTATATAGAAAAACAGATTGATCTACATGTAATACATCTAGTAAAGGGTTACCATGAATATGACCACATAAAACAGTGATGTATTAATTATTTTTGACTGGTGAAATGTCTTGCAACAATAGTCCAACTTTAAATCTCAGCCTAAGATCTGAGCACCTGGCTGATCACTGAGTGACTGGCATCAATAAACATCCCTTGTACAGATATGGCTATTTGTACTATGGTGCAGTACACATTTTTACTTATTGCCCAGTAAACCACTATTACACACAGCTTGCAGCTTCATGTATTTCTGTCTTGTTTTTTTGGTTGGTTACCTGTGCCAGTCGGGCTTCAGTCTCACCAATGTCAGCTTTGGCTCTCGTTATGGCCTTCTCTGCTGATGTCTGGGCAGTCTTTGCATCTATCAGGGCCTGTTTCACTGTCTCTGCTGTGGTCTTCACCTCCTCAGCACTGTGCCTTAACAACGATGAGTGGTTTTAGGGAGGATGAATAAATATGGAATGCTCTTTGTTAGTACAAAAAAATCTATAACGAATGTGTTTAAAGTCTGACTCTATTCTGACTACCTTGCCCTCTTGGCATCCAGCAGCAGTTGCTCGGCCTTGCGGACATCATCCTGCGTCTGCTGCAGGATGGCGTCCACATTGGAAAGGCTGCGAACCCGTTCCTTGATTTCATCAGCAAGATGTCTGATCTGAAGGGGTGAAGCAGGGATGGAGAG
Source organism: Sander vitreus (assembly GCF_031162955.1). NCBI lineage: Eukaryota > Metazoa > Chordata > Actinopteri > Perciformes > Percidae > Sander > Sander vitreus. Next base: position 5,162,749 of record NC_135861.1, on the reverse strand, counting down.
CTGCAACACGTGGTTCGCCACTGCCTCAATGCTGTCTGGGTCTGCACCCTCCTCTGAGAGAGAGACATGACAGGTGGCAGAGTTGACATAGGAGGGTTGATTAACAGGCAACATAACTTTTCTACCTGTTCTTGGTTAACTCAACGTAATGCACACAAGGGCGTAGGTTTTGTTTCAACATTGGGGGACACACATTATAACAGCGGGGTCTGGGGATCCTCCCTCATAAAATCTTGAGCGTCAAAAACTTAATTTCCTGCATTCTGGTACATTGTTATGCATAAATGTATGGTGTAAGGAAATTATTATTCTCCTGTATTGTTCAAAACTTTGTGCATATTCAAAACATCACACGTGTTTTGGGATGTTTTTTAGGAACCATGTACATCTCAACAACAAATCTGTTAAAGCCAGAAAGCTCCAAAATCTATCTTTATTTTCACGTTCCTGTTGTGTTCTTTAACCCCCCGATGTAGCAAAGTAGACACAGTTCATGTTTTTCCGTACATGTTTTGAGCCCCCTGAACGGTAGTTGTTTACCTCTTTTGGGGAGCGGGTTGTCTTTCACATTTTTTGAGGGGGACAAATCTACCTCTTCTAAATATTGGGGGGGCATAGCCCCTGTATCCGCCTATGCATGTACATGTAAAACATATCATAATGTATAAACCCAGCAGACTGTCACACTCACGAGTGAGGAAGTCTCTGATCTGTTTGATGAGGTCTCTCAGGTCATTGTTGGAGCGCTCCACTTTGTTCTTGGTGGCGGTGGCTTTGTCCAGAGCTGCTTGGGCTTTACCCTTGGCCTCCTCTGCCTTGGTCTTGGCGTCTGCCACCTGAATGTAAGGCACACATGCTTATAGAGGACACAAAAGGCTAACAGACGCAACTTATTCACCATAACTGTACTTACTTAACAGCGTTTTTCAAGAATTGTTTATGTGATAAAGACTTTTAGGTTTTTGAGTGTGCCCACTTTCACTCAAATCTGTTTGAGTGCACATACAGTGTGTCCCAGAATGCAGCTGCACTGCTTACTCAAAATACACATCTGAGCCTAATTAGCCTTCACTCCATTCTGAGAGGTTCAGTCTGTGGTGTACTGTGGAGGGATGCTGGCACAAAATGAAAGTAAACTAGAGACCATCTTGCGATGGGATCACAGCAGCCACGGCGCCAAATCGGGCCGGTGGCTTAAAGTGGGGGCCCCTTCCATACTTTCTACTCCCTTACTTCTGGCGCCCCCTTGCTCGGACCACACCCATTTTCAAACTCAGCCTTCATTTTGATCTCATCTACACACCTGTAAAGTTTTGTGACTGTATCTTACATAGTCGTAACACTATTGTGGTGACAAAATCTGTCTGCAGACAAACATCTAAACACCTGGCAGAGTACTCAAAAATGCCTCTGTGGTTCGTTCCACTACAGTAGGTGTCTCCAGGACACACACACACAGACACACACACACACACACACACACACACAAAGAATTAATGTGAAGAAGGGAGGGAACATGTAACACTTGCAAATTAGATTCAGCTGGAAGATCTGCATTCCATTCTGCTCTAATGACAAGACGACAAAAAGCTTTTTCCGCTTCTTCTACTATGATTTTCTCCCTGTATGACTGATATTTTGTCCAAAGAGGCGGCTCTAGAAATATGTTGACACAAAAAAAAAAAAACATACACATGCACATATATACATACCAACAGTAAGTTCCTATATGCCTTCATACCTTGGTAAAGAGTCCCTCCACCTCTCCTATAGCTTTGTTGAGCTCCTTCTCAGCGTGTTTGGCTCCCTCCAGGGCATTGTCAGCCGCTGCTACAGCGCCGTTACAGTTTAGGCCTCCACAGTGACGGTTCCCTTCATCGTCACGGCAACCTGCACCCCCACAAGGACTTTCGTCACAGGGAGCATCACCCGGGGAGCCGCACACCTGTTGGAACAAGTGTACTTTTATTTGTGTGGAAATGATCAGGTGAATTGAGACACTTCAATCCTCTACTGTCCTACAAAACCAAAAACACTATATGTACACATTGGGTCAATATTGAGTAAAGACCAGAATGTGACTTTTGTTGTCTGTTTTATCTTATAAATAAATAATACCCCATAGGAATTTATAAAAATGTAAAAACAACATGTAAAAAGGGAAAACTAAAGTTACTTGTTGTCTGTATTGGAAAAAATATCAGTTACTGCCATCTCGTCTTTTGCAGTACAATTCATGTTATTTGTTGCGGTTAAGAAGCTACCTTTGAATCATATTTTTGAATGTAATTTTGTAGACCACTTTATTGTGGATTTCAATATAAATAGTGGACAGATAAATAACACAAAAGCGAAATGGAGACACATCCTTAGGCCGGCTACACACTGGCTGCATGGCATCAGCGTGTCAGCTGCGTGGCATGTCCGTTTATATTTCGGCTCCCATGTTAACAGGTTATAGCTTACACACGCACGTCTCAGGCACGGCTCAAGCCACGCCGAAAACGCGTGCATACTAGAAATAGAACCAACGCCTATCGCCTAATCGATTTTCTAATATTGCACCTGTCAATACAGAACGAAATATTCTGTAGCCTATTTTGCCATCAATACTGCCAACGTTATCTTTGCTGTAATCAAATCAGTCTATATTTATGTTTAACATGGTATTTCATTTTATCAATGGGAAACATACATGTGTACAGACAAGGCTAGCAGCAGCAGCGCCACGTCAGACACGTTTCTGGTGTGTAAAGACATAGAAAAATCCACGCTCACGCCACGCAGGCAGTGTGTAGCCGGCCTTACACATCCTTAATTTTGATAAGTTTAGAGTTTTTTCAAATCTGTGCACAGTGTACAAAATTCTACATGGCTTGGCTCCCACCTGTTTACATGATTTTGTCTATCTCTGCTCTGTTAGCTCTGTAAGATCCGCCAGAACAGCCTCCATACATAACTGCACTGTACCCTCCTGTTACACAACCTTTGGACAGTCAGCATTTTCAGTTACTAAAGCCATCACTCAATAGAATTCTATTCCAGACAACATAAAGACCTGTAGTTCCATCAGAAGCTTCAAATTTCAATTAAAACATTATTTAAATACCAATCAAGTCTGCAACCAATAACATCCTGCTTTTTTTAAACTTTTATTTCTTTTATTTTTTTGTTTTTCAACATGGTGCTGAACAGGTGTGTGTGTGTGTGTGTGTGTGTGTATGTGTTTGTATGTCACAATGTGCATTATATTGATGTAGGATTGTGATCTGTCTTGTTGTTTTGTTAGATGTTGTCATGTTTTTACTGTTGGATTTAAATTGTGCTCTACCTAGGGACTGCAGATGTAAATTAGCCTAAGGCTAACTCTGGTACAATGCATCAAATGGCAACATTTATGTTAAAAATTGTACATGTTCCCTAACAAATAAAATGATAATAATAATTTAAAAAAAAAAGTAATCACTATGAACTATGGACAGTAAATAAGAAGAATAAAGCTTCTTATCTTAAACAAACGAGTGGACAAGCTGAAAGAAGTGTTTGTTGTTGATGCTGTGTTTTCCATTGAAGGCATAAAAAGGAATTACAACTGATTCATCTGTTATGCAGTTAGCCAGCAGGCCTGAAAAAATTGAAACCATTTTTTTTCTCAATTTCACTGCTCCTGTAGTTACTTCTCTTAAACTGTATCAGCACTAACAGCTGCTTCAAATAATGATGAATGTGATCAGACCTTCTCATTGATCTTCTTCAAGTCCAGTCCCTGTGCTCTGGTGTTGAGGTCTCCAAGCCCACGTTTGTTAGCAGCATTTTTACGGTTGAAGTCGTCCTTCTTGGCGGCGATGAGGCGCTCGGTACGGCGCCGAGTGTCTGCAGATTGGCTGACTGTGCTGGGCCGGGTGGTTGTTGATTCATTGGCGCGCCGCTCCGCATCACAAGACCTGTTGTAGGAGCTACGGATGCTGTCATACGCACCTAAAGGTAAACCGGATTTTAGATTGATCTAAATGGATTATTAGGTATTACAGATTCTTGACTAAGTGATGAAAAGAGGAAGAGGATTAGGAATTATGATGGTGCATGTGAGTGAACTTAGAGTGTGGATAGTTAAAAGAAAGCCCACAGCAACAGAAAGTCAGCGGTAATAGAGGGAATGGTTGAATAATGAGGATCTGTCGTCCCTCTTTTTTTCTCACCTAGGAAGTTGGAGTTTTTGAGGATATCCAGTTGGCGGTGTAGCTGCTCCGAAGTGAGGTTTAGTTCTTTAGCCTCTCTCTCCAGAACACTCAGCTCCTTGCTTGCCTCCGAGTTGCTGTCCTGGACGATGGTTAGGTCTCCTTCCAGACGATTCAGGGTGTCAGTGGTCTCGGCGATCTGCGCTCTGCAGGGCAAGACAAGCAGTTGTTGTTCCTTTTTTCAAAACAATTCCCAACTCAAGTATCGTAATCTTGATAATGCTACCTTATGTGAATAATGACTTCAGATGGATATTTTTTGACTTGGGAAACTTTTAAAATGCAGTGGAGTGTAAAAGCTGTACCTAAGTTCTTCAATAAGCTCCATTAGGGTAGCGACGGCTGCAGCAGTGGCATTGCGTGCGTTGACAATGCCCTGAGCTTGTGCCAGTTTCTCCTCCAGGTCCCTAAAGGCCTTCTCATAGGCCCCGGTAAGACCTGTGGTCTGAATCTCGTGGGCACGCTCTGCCAGAGCCTTGGTACGCACTGCCAGGTCCTGGTAGTAAGACAAAATTGTGATGAGAAGAGATGAGATTATGGTTGACTCCATAGTTCACATTTGGCGTCTGCTGACCGAGGATTAGACGTCCTCTTTTGCATGAAACTGCACCTGCACAATGCGATCCCAGTCCCCGAAGCACTGATGACAGGGTTTGCAGTCGGGGAACTGGCCAGAGAAGCCTCTGGCACACTGGTCACAGCGGACACCCGACACTCCCTGCTGGCAGACACAGTGGCCGGTCACCCGGTTACACTGAGAGGTCTCAATGCCGCGCCAGTCACAGTCACAAGCTGGAGCGGGAGAGAAGGAAAAGGAGGGAGTGTGCAGTGAATATGTAACAGGAACTAGTTTATAATGAGAATATCTCATTTGTTGACACTTATGTATCTATGCTAACTGTCATTTACTGATTACGAGGTGGTTATAAGGCCTCATACTGGTTAGTTGTGTTACTGCTCTGACATGATCTATCCTATTTGAACCATTCATTATTCTAATGAAATTCATTATGTAAGTTTTCTAGGCTAGCCAAAATTCTACATTTATGTAGTTCACCATACATCTTGTATGCAATTATTCAAATTTAAAAGTGCTTGTGCACATATATTTGTTTATCTGGGGTGCCAACCAACCCACAAACTGTGAAATAAGATATCCCAGTCAGTTTTTTTTGTGGGCTGCCTAAATCAGAAAACATGGGATTCAACAAGCCATTCAGATTTGGCTCCCCCCTTCCTATGTCACATACAGGCTCATTAGAATATTTCTACCTGTTTCTGGTGCTTAGCTTTGATTTTTGTTTGTTAGCCTTCGGTACCCAGGTCTCCACCTAATGCAAAATGTGTTATTAGGTGCACAGTTTCAGTGTTGGCCAACATGAGCTGTATTTATTTTTGCACTGTATTGTACTGTCTACTGTGCAACCCGTCTCTCTGCCTGAGCAGCTATAAAGCCCGAAAGCACTTGACTTCTGCATTGAATCCTTTGGTCTCTTGATCATGTTCATCACAACTAGACCATTTCTGAAGAGCATGCGTTATGTCCTTATGTTTCTAACCTCTGCACTGTGTCCTGGGGTCTCCCCAGTAGTTCTCCTGACAGTCTGTGCAGGTCTTCCCACCAAAGCCGTCACGACACTGACACTGCCCAGTAAACTGCACAACAGAGTGGAGAAAACAGAAGCATGACACGTCAATGTGAATGAATGTGAAAGTACTTTACGCTTGTATTTTATCATGAGACGTCTACCCTACCTCGTTACATGAGGAAGTGACTGAGTTGTTAGGATCACAGCCGCAGGCTTCACAGCCTCTCCCGCTGGCCAGGTTCCAGTGGTTGGGGGCGCAGTGGTCACATGGCAGACCTATGACATTTGGTAGACACTGGCACTGCCCTGAGGCACGCTGGCACACACAGTCCTCACGCTCCATGCACTGGCTGCTGTCAGTACCCAGGAAGTTACATGTGCACTCTGAAGGGCAAAAAAAACATGCATCATCATGATATTGTTTTTTTTTTTTTTTTTTAAACAACATCAACATGCAAGCTAATGCCTTTTCTTTTTGCAGACTTCTTTTTAACGAACATGTCACTCACTCCTGCAGTTGCGTCGTGAAGCGTCCCCGAAATAGCCGCTCTTGCAGATGCCACATTTGGTGCCCTCAGTGTTGTAAAGGCATTTTCTGCACTCTCCGGTCTCCCTGTTGCAAGCATCAATGTCTGACATGTCAATGTTGTTGTTGCACTGGCACGGCTGGCAGCGCCCTCTGGGCTGAGACGGGTTGCCATAATAACCCGGAGCACATTCCTCACATCGGGCTCCTGAATTGGGGAAAAAAAGCAAAAAGGAAAGGGAACAAGAGTTATAATAAGAAAGGAGTGGAGGGAGGAGATTTTATTTGAACTGAAACATTTTTCAATAAGAATGGGTGAAGTGCTCTACAGGATTTCCCAAGCTGTTTTTAGGGTGTATAAAACAACAGTAAGCAGGAAACTTGTGAATTTACAGCAGCACAATCAACAGGTCATCTTGGTTCAACAAATGAGGAACCTCCTCAACCTGCCTAGACTCTGCAAAGCATGAAAATTATTATATTAACACAGCATGTTACGAGAATCAGTTTTGTTATGCATCATCACTCAATAGGGTTGGGTTAACCAGCTCTTATTAGTTAAGTGTAAGACGTTGTCATCACACCCTTCTTCAGGAGATTATGCAACATATCACTATACTGATTGATTACATAATAGACTAAAACATTAGTCAGCAGACTTTTATATTCTGTGCTTTGTTGTTTATATTTTTGCATGATGTCTCAGTCTGCTTCAAGAAACTCCACAGAGACAGGTGAAACCATTGCAGACACATCATGGTTTGCACAATAGTGTCCCACACTGCGCTGTGTATTACTTTTTTGGCTGCATCAGTACCATAAATGTCATGAATTACGGTATATACAGTATTGTGCCACACAGCTTCAACAATTCTTTTGCCAGTGAATCATTATTTTAGTTAGGTTGTTTTCCCTCACTGTTATATCTCATTTGTTGTCCCTTCAGGTCGGACTCAAAAGAAGAAATTCTTGGCATATTTGAGTCTAGCAGGAAAGGAGCACAGAAGGAAATTAAAGAAAGAAGAAATGAGATGGTGGGGAGAGGAAAGAGTAGGGCAGAATAAAGGCTGAAGCACAGATGAGAGAAAAAGAGAAAAGTTGGATGAAGGACAAGAATGAAAGAGAGAGGGGGCAAAGGGAAGTAGAAGTAGTGTTGAGCAGAATGAGGGAAAGGTGACAAATTGAATTGGCCTCTGTGTATTTACAGAGTTGTTTAGGTCCACTACCTCTCTCTTCCTGTACTTTTGAAAGTCAGTACTCTGTCCTGCTTATTCTAACAGAAAGGTCATAATGATGCAGTGGACATCTGACATTCATTCAGCGTGCTCTGTTGTGCTTCATCAGAAAAGCCAGGCTGGTTAAAAAAAAAAAAAATAGTGACATCAGTGTATTCATCATGGCTGTATGACTATATTGAAGTATCAGTACAGCTCATTTTCCCTAGGAAATGACTGCTCAAACACATCCAAATATCTTTTTATTCACAGATAAAGGAAAAGTTAAACCCAATTCAAACACAAGAGACAGAAGCTGACCCAGACTCAGAATCAACCATCGCCTGTGTATAAACCCTTCCTCAAAACCTCTTCCTTTTATTTGTGTTATTTTAGTGGAACCCCCATTTTTGACACAACTACTCAAAAATAATGATTCTGGGCAGGGGTGTAGCACAAAATTCTTTTTGGGCCCTCCTCACACGAGGGCCCTGGGTACTCAGTCCCATTTCCACCCCCAGTTCGACACCCCTGATTCTGGGTCCCTTTAGTGCGATATAAAACAAAAGCAATTGGAAAGGGGTGACTTTTTTCTTTGAGCCAGGTGTCACACATGGGCAGGAGTGCACTGTGGCACAGCACCGTTGATGGGAGGGGTGCTGAAGCCATGCATGGGTAGGATTGGTACAGTACAGTGGAGGGTTGGTGGAAAATTAAGGAGGAGAAGGAGGAGGAGGAAGAGAAGGGGAGGACGGGGGACAACCATCATTACTCACGCTTAAAAATGGTCACCCCGGAGCGTTTAACAATCCCTGTGCCAGTAATACAGGGGAGGGAGGAAATGACACAGGTTACCAGATTCACCACGTTCCACTGAGAAACATCATTCTTACCAGTTATATCCTTTACCTTGTCATATAAGGTAGAAGATAGGAGTTTATGTGTTGGAGTGTATTACTAACGTTTTTCAGAACTGCTCTGGAGGAGGATAACCTCAGTGGTTGAACATGGAGCTGTGGTAATAAAGATGGACTCTGTCAGACTCGCCTGATAATAGAATGTATAGTCATGGTCCCCAGTGAGTGATTTCACAAATAGTACAATGACAATGCTAACATGCTGGTGTTTAGCGGATATAATGTTTACCATGTTCACTTTCTTTGTTTAGCATGTTAGCATGCTAGCATAATTGCTATTTAGCACCAAACACAAAGTAAAGCTGAGGCTGACTGGAATGTCCGTTTGTTCTAGGGTTGGCAATGCCTGTCGATCGGTCCACCACAGAATGAATTTTAAAACCTTTGGTGGTCCCTGTACAAATTCATCTAGTGCCATCATCAGGTCCCGATTTGTGATGACCTAACACCTTGAAAACTAATGACATTCCCATCAGCCTCAGCTGTATCCTACTTTGCATTTAGTGTTAATTAGGTAATTAGCACTAAGCATTAACATGATACACGTTCATAAGATGGTGAACATGTTAACATTATAACCACATCATTTTTGCATTGTCATTTTGAGCATGTTAGCTTGCTGACGTTAGCATTTAGGTCAAAGCACCACTGTGCCCGGGTACAGCCTCACAGAGCTGCTAGCGTGGCTGTAGAGGTTAGTTACACTGTAACATCAGCTCCAGTTTGCTACAAACAAGACTATTAATGCACTAAAACTAGGTGACATATCACTATTTAGTCTCTCTTGTTTAATATAAAAGGTATCTTTCAGCTTAGAGTGATCCACTGAGGTGCCCTTTGGCTTGATAAAACACACCACAGACACAATTGCACTTGACTTACTGTAGATGAGGTTTTTGAAGTAATGTTTTAAAACTCAAATACTGACACAAAGTGCATCATGAAGAGGAGTATAATGACGCAGTGATATAATGTTCAGGTATTCACAACGTCCTTCGTTCTATAGAAAATGAATCACCCACACAAACATCTGGAAGATGATTTCATTAGCGTTACTTGCTGAGGAATGAAGAGGAGAAACGGAGCAGAAAGCAAGGACTGATGGAACAGGAAGGACAGAAGAAGAGATACACAGCAAGGGTACAAGGGTCTAGGTTTACCTGTGTAACCCTGGTTACAGTTGCAGATAATTTGTCTGTTACGGTTGTCCTGGTAACAAGATGCAGCAAAGTGGCGTCCACTGTTGGGGCCGTCGGGACAGGGGCACGGGCGACACTGACCACTGGATGCTTTGCCCAAAACGGGGTTACCATAGTAACCATTGGCACACCTACAAAAATGACAAAGTAGTTGAAATAAAAATAGTAAAATACAATCCTGTGAACTCTAACAGACAACTTTGCAACAACAAAGTAGAAGTATGCATACTGTATCTGCAAGTTCAGTTATCATATTCATGCTTGTTTTATTATATGATCAGAGGAAGATGAACACAACAGATTTTTTAAATCCCTTTCTTTATCCCCATATGCCAATATATTTCATGTTTAAACTGGACCTGATCTCATGCAGCTGTGTCATCTTCACACTGAAACATCACCTGTCACACTTGTCTCCTCCAGTACTGTCCCTGCAGTTGATGCAGACTCCGGTCCTTTGGTCGCACGCGTCGGCGTGTCCGTTACACTGGCAGGGTCGGCAGCTGGGGAAGCCCCAGTGACCCGCCTGGCATCCGTTGCAGCGCTGACCAAACGCTCCGGGGCGGCACTGGCACTGACCAGTGAACTTGTCACAAAGTCGAGTCACAGAGCCTTCCAAGCTGCAACTGCAGGCTGCACCAAGGGAGGAAAAGGATAAGGGAAGCCATATTGGAAGGAGGATGATTGGAGGAAGTGAAGTGGAGCGGAGATGGAATCAATGAAAGAGAAAGTAATAAGAGGGATGGGGAATAAATAATTTAAGTAAAGGGGCTTTGGATTTGCAATTGTTCATGGAGAGACAGTAGAGGGCGCTAGCAGCATAGCCTATAACTAATCAAAGGCTCTGCAAGTGTGTCTAAGCTCATTTTACACCACAGAACTTTGTCACTACAACTTGTTAATAGAATAAAAGAACAAAAAGCTGCTTCATTAGCTGTTACTGTGTTTGCACTACCTACTAACCGCTTCCAGGTAAAGTTTAAACATTAGTTGGAAAAATCCAACGAGATTAGGGGTGTAAAATATAAAAACGTCATATCCTCCATAAACTGGTCTGGATTTCAAAGAAATTTGAAAGGTCCAGTGTTTCTCACCTATGCAGCCTGAGGGTCCAAAGCCGTAAGTTCCAGGAGCACACTGGTCACAGCGTCGGCCAATCACATTGGGCCTGCAGTGACATTGGCCCCCACGGACATCACACATGGCGCTGATGGACCCCTGAGGATCGCAATTACAAGCTGGAGGCGGACAGAGAAGAACAGGCCTGAAGTCACTGAACCCTGACATATGGAAACAACCAGCCATTGAATTCTGGGAACAAAAGGAACAAACAAAGGCTGATGACTGACAGTCAGGCTAATGTGATTAATTATTAGTTTTACAGGTCACCCAACTGATTTACAACTTAAAGTCAAGCTGAACATGTATTCACTTATTGTGGAAGGAAATAGAAATTATAAGGATACTGCAGCAATGTTTAAAAAGACAATGTATAGCTCTGCTTTGGGTCTCTACCAACTCCTGAGGGAAATATCTGTCTCTTCAGCTGCTAAATGCTCCACTATGTTCACCAGCTAGTCTCTATCTGTGTCTGTCTGCTGTTTGGTACTGAGCAAGTAGTGTACAGTGGGTTTTTCAAGCCTTTCAATGAAAACAGCTCCAGCGAGAGTGAAACAAAACAGTAAAGTTGCATGCCGGAGAGTTAAACAATGAGCTGGAACTTGCTATAAAGCTCCATAAAGCTGAGGGGAGCAGCAGATTTAGCTAATTATTCTCTGTATTTCACTATGAGCGACCCCTTTAACATTGTTACATTGTTTTCACAGTGTCATTTGGGTTATTTGATACATTGTTAAAATTAAAAATATAAATGATAGCTGCTTTAAGATATACCGCCTTTGAGCACCATTATAATGCTAAAAACACATCTAAATCTTGCAGTACCCTGCTGAATCTCATGCAGAGGAGAACAGCATGAAGGAAATAGTCAAGTAAACAATAGGTTCTCAAAGAAATCTCAATAAGCTTTACCAATAAATAAATTCCACACTTTAAAAATGTAATTAATAATGTTAACTTCACTGAGCCTAATAATTATGCTATGTTTTTTTTCCTCCACAGGAAATCAGAGGTCAGGGTAAAGGCCATGTAGCCCTGCAGCCTACTGCATTGTAAACATCATGAACGTCATTCAAACGAGGCCTAATAAGGCTTTTTTCACTCACACAGAGCCCCGTCATTAATGATAGCTGACATGCTGGTGATTAGCTTGGCACAGGTGTCACTCATCAGTGGGCGGGTTACACTCTTAGCCCCCTCGTGGCAGCGGTACCGCTCATAGGTCTGCTTCCTGTTGTTAGAAGCAATATCCCCTGCGTTGAACATCTCCATGGAGGAGTGGCGTGGCATCAAGGCAATCTGGAGCAAAGAACAGGGATTTAAGAAAAGGAGAGAGAGGGAGATGTTTGTGTGTGGAATGAAAACGGACATTGCTTCATGATCTAGATGTGTATTACTCGATAAAGAAATTCATCTCACAGAGTCCACAAGGAGGAAAGCGTTGGCCGCTCCATTGAGGATGCTGTTGGCATCCTGATAGCGTCTGAACTCAAAGCGGAGGGTGTAAGTCACACCTCTCTCCAGACACACAGCCTGAGGAGGGACCATAAACCTGGGGCAAACACAGTCAGCACACAGTGGACATTTAGCGATTGAGTGTGTGTGTGTGTGTGTGTGTGTGTGTGTGTGTGTGTGTGTGTGTGTGTGTGTGTGTGTGTGTGTGTGTGTGTGTGTGTGTGTGTCTGTGTGTGTGTGTGTGTTCCACAGACCTGGCTCCAGCCGGCAGAGAGACAGTAAGTCTGTCATCATCTGGGATGGTGTTTCCACAGGGGCTGCTGGTAGGAATCGGGCCCGGACGGATCACTGTTATTTGTACATCCTCCCAGTCTCGGGGCATCTGGGTAGAATCAGTGTTATATGGTTAATATGCAGACAGACTCAGAAGCATACTCATCGTGAAATATGAGAAGAGGAGGAGGTCAGTTATACGTAAAGTAATGGCTACCTGGATGATAGCTAATCAATCACAAATGCTTTGGAAAATGCTTAACATGAAAAATATACATGATTTATAGCCAAATGGCTGAAACATGCAAATCCACCATCATGTTCTTTTACGATAATAGTTAGTGGAGCAAGAGAGAGAGTAAGCATATTTCACAAAACGTTTAACTACTCCTTTAAACACCTTATTTTGAGCTGAGCAGAAATGTTAATGTACAAACGCACAGACCTGTGACTCATAGCGGATGAGCAGGTCATATTCCATGGAGTAGGGGATATTACTGATTAGGAACTCCAGAGTGCCACCCTCAGGTACCAGAGCGAACCCAACACCCGTCCATGTGGCGGGGCGACCCGGCTGGTGCTCCCTGGTCTCCAAAGTACAGCCCTGAGAATATACAGACGTAGTCACGTATATTTTTAAATATATTTCCATACTGAAGCCACACAATTACACTAATACAAATGTGTGCTGAAGAATACCGGTGGGCTCACCTGCCCCATTTTGGCCAACTCAGCCTCATACAGGAAGTGATCCAGAGCCATGAAGAAATATCTAGACTCCACCTGCGTACACTGGCGTCCTGTCATGTGACTGCGGCAGCGACACTGACCACTCTCCATGGAGCAGCTACAGAGAAGACACAAATAGCTTTGTTATTTCACTGCTACAGTTGATATGATATGGCTTAGCTACCAATGTTGGGTGCTTAGCCCTTAGTCAGTAAACAATTACTATTTTAATTTTCACAGTTAGGCTTCTTCTAAATATGACATTGGTAAATCATTACTACCTTACAACAAGACAAGCTAACAACGAGTGTCTCAGGTCATGCTAGCTGCTTTGTGAGGCTATAGCTATAGCTATAGCTAAAACTGGAAATGAGTTAGCATTTTTTGCAAGTTACCTCATCTCGAGGTAACCGGAAGTGCAAAAAAGCTTAAGAGGTTTTTCACGTTTTGATCTACAACATAAAATAGGTCCGTTAATACCCCACTCATGAATTTTGAAGACATTACGAGTCTTTAAAAAGGCATTTGCTAAAAAGTGTCTAAATGAGACTACAGACGTCTTCACTTCAAACAACCAACATCAGTTGGAAGCTAGTGGTGGTGACCTAGTCATGCGACCACGGTGACGTTCGTTTATAGCCTAATGTCTGGCGATTGCATTTATGGATGCAACCAGGATGATAGTAACTTCTGGGTTGGCCTACAAAAATACGTCATACCTGCAACACTCTATGGCAATGATAACATGCTGTTCCATGCATGTTTCGCAGGTAACTATATGTTAGCATAATTTCAGCTAATTAGCACTAAACTAAGTACAGCTGAGGCTGATGAAAATGTAATTAGTTTTGTTGGTATTTGATCCTAAACCAAAGAATTGGACAAATTAAAATGATGAGCTGGTGGTACTATCACCAGCGAAGTTTCACTAGTGAAAAAGTTAAAAGATGTACCAAATGTCATGGCAATCCATCTAATAGTGGGAATTGCATGTCAAGCTAATGGTGGCGGTAGAGGAAACGCCAAGGGATCAACAAAGTCAGATTCCATCCACTTGTGACCATGAATGTGTGTAAAAAAAATGATCAATAGATCTAAGAGATATTTTATTTTGGACCATATGGTTGACTGACATCTGCATTGGCTGATCACATAAAAAAGTTTCCAAAGTTTCCATTATCACTGGGGTTATGAATTAGTGTTTGAACAGAGTATGTCAACCTCTAGTGGCACAGAAAATGAATCCAATAATTAATTAACATGACAACGGGTGTAACAAATTATTGCTCCCAGGGTAAAGGTGGAGGCCAATTAATCTGAGTACACAAAGCTGAAGTTGCTATTTTGGAGATAGTAATTCATTTCTGAGTGGATTTGAAAGTAGCCTCCATGCTATGGTACCTAGTTTGTAACGGCCTCAAACTTCCTGTGATTTAGAATTAAAGCTACAGCATCACTCACTGGTTGTCCAGGGCTCCTCCGATATCACACTCGCAGCCTCGGCAGCCGTTTAGGTCGTGGCTCAGAGCCCAGTGTTCTGGCTAGAAACACAGAAGGACAGACAGAGGGCAGGGTGATTGACAGACAGAAACAGAGCAACCACTCAACAGACAGACAGTTGAACAGCTGGCTCCAGACAGACACGATGCATCACTTTCCATGCTATTCCAGAGTGAGAAGGGAACTTCCACTGCAATTTGACTGTCATAAGTGAGTCATACATACCTTTGGGGAATACTATTACCACACCATTCCTTTCAATTGATATTGAAATTGTTTTCTCTTTCAAAAGAAAAGCTGACTTAACAATGTGAATACTGGATCTTTTGCAGTCAGCAACTTCATTTTTACTTGTATTTCTTTTTGTTTTGAATACACTTTTACCTCAGTGACAGTGTGACATCTTTTCTGGAGGATTTTAAAATTCTGTCCGATGTTGACATTACACCATTGCTACTTAAATGAGGCTTCACATGGAAGAAGACATGATCCACTTTCGGACCTGTTTCAGGCCCTGACCATTTTAGGCCTGCTGTAACCCACACCAACCGGACAAGCCTCAGATCCCTGGGCTAAATTTAGACACAGGGCCCAGGCAGGAGCCCACATTCCTGCCTATACTATTCCTGGCTGAGTCAGTTTGGGACAAGAGGTTAAATTATGACAGGAAGGTGATCACCACCTAAAATCTTGGGCTTCTGTGCAGAAGAGAGTGGATGAAAAATATGAGAAAGAAACAGAGCGAAGAATATCAGCAGCACTTATATAGAAGTTAAAAAGGAAACGAAAAGATAAAGGTAATATGGGCCATGGAGTGAAACGTAAGGAAATGAGATTCAACGCTTACATTGACATTTAATTGTATCATGTTAAGTGCCAAAAAATAATAACAGTGTTATCCAGGGGTAAGAAGGTTAGTAAAAAAAGTCAGCAAGGTAAACCGAAAGGTTTTTTGTCTGTCACATTACCACTAACAGGGCTTATTGACAGGAACCAGAGTGGATGGGAACGACAGAGACAAAGAAAATGACATATATTGATTTTTTTGTTTTTACTTAAAGCCAGAAAACAAAAGTCAGGCCAAAGAGACAAGTTTTTTGGCACTGCCTTACCAAACACTGGTCACAGCTGCGTCCAGTGACAAGACGCTTGCAGAAGCAGTCTCCACTGACTGGGTCACACTGGGAGCTACCTGACACTGTTCCCCTGTGGTCACACTGGCAAGCTGGTGGCAAAGGGTAGAGGGCAAAATTGATGAGGTTTTCACAGATAGATGATTACTTACTGCAGCACATTGAAAGGCAGGGTTTTAAAGTGATAAAACCAACTGCAACCACTGTTCAATCACAATTCTAAATACATTTCTATATAGTTGTTGCACGACTAAAACAACCTTTGAACGTACACGTTCCACCAAAACATGTTTTTTCCCAAGGCTTTTTTGCAGCTGCACCGTGGCTCTGCCCGGTGCTTAGCGCTGCCCATGACAATTGTCATTGGTTTAAAACCAATACCGTAATGCTGTGTGGACCAGCCAGACCCTCCTCTGCGGCACTGTGGAGGAAGGTCTGGCAAAACGAGACTAAATTCTATGTGACCCAGATTGTGAGATGCATTTTTTACAAAGCCTAGCAGGACAGGGCACAATTTCCACTGAGGATGTCACGGACATGTCCAGCTCCCCCCGCCCACGCCCACCTCCCCCCCAATACCACTTTTACATTTTTTGTGTGATTGACTAAAATCTCTCTAAAAACTGTCTTTCTGTTCAGTCACCAAAATCCAGGTAGCATGGGCGTAAATCTGATCAAACAGTAGGGGGGGACAATAAACATAACATTTCAGAAGAGCAATTTTTGAAGGGGACACAAATAATACAGGCAATTATACTCGTAGAGGACATGTGTACACAGAGGAAAGCCTTAATACTATCATTAGTGTAGCATGGAGACTGTACCATTAACCTTCTTTTCAGCGTTTCTCTTGATTCAATGAAAAAGCTGACTAAATTGACAAAAATATTCTTCTTTAAAACCATTTATTTATTTTTAAGTTGTTTACAATCAAGCCACAAAAATACCTTAAAACATAATGACTTATTTTCAAAAAGTGTCCCCATATAAAATAAATACAATGCTTTTGTACACTTGTTAAATTAGCTGATCATAATGTAAATTAGTGAGCCACTGGTAAAGCTCATCTGCTCACCCTGACCTCAGCCACACACCTCCAAAAATATGAACTAAGCTCAACACACTTACCTGAGACTTGACACCTGACTGTCCCTGGTCTCCCTGAGACTCTACACCTGAATGTCCCTGGTCTCCCTGTTCCTCAGTTCTTTCTGTCTCCTTTGCCAGTGACATAGTGACGTTATTATTTCCATAAGCACCCATTCTTATAAAGATGTTACCAAATTGTCTTGATATGAGGACTTATTGTACTTACTTGGCGTTTTGGTATAAGCCTACTGAAAAAGGATTGTATGCCTGTTTTTCATTTCTCTGTCATTTTATCTGAGCAACAACAACACAAATCCTAAACGTCAGATGTCTAAATATGAGTTAGGTTCATAGGTTCACCACGCGGTCATATTATAATTCTAAAATGATCTTGCGTCCTCCACATAAATATTAGGTTTCTTCTGGGACAGAGGATATATATTTAACTGATCAGCCACTTAACTTCATATTGAGCAAAACACAACTGTAGATCTTCAATATTAACCCTAATGTCAGTTCACACACATAACGTTAGGCTTATCGCCGTGGTAACGTTAGTTGTAGTGGGTGCATTTCTATCCAACAAGCTATTAAACAAGCTAGGCTACATTATATTACACTAACATAGTGAACATTTTGTCATGACTAATTCATTAATTACTCAGCATCATTTCTATTTGAGAAAAGAAAAACTTCATCCGATGTTTAATGTGAATAAAACAGCCTTGAACCGCCTACTTATTACACTCCTGTCACTACCCGATGTGACTGTGAGTCTAGTGCAGATCCTAACTTACAGCAGGCAGTGGACCAAACCACTGTGAGGCAAGGGAGGGGGAACTCAAAATGTTTCTAAAATTAAAAAGCATTTTTGGGGGTTTGTGTTGTTTGACTACTTACACAGATATTTTAAGTATACATCATTATGTTATTTACAATACACAGCATTGTTTTAATGATATTTCTAGGGGGGGACAACCCTTAGATGGGGGGGGGGGTCCTGACCCCCCCGACCCCCCTGGGATTTACGCCCTTGCCAGATAGGAGCAGGAAGGAGTTGATCAAAACGTTAATTTGCTCATTTGAGTCATTTTCAGAATTAGGGAGGACAATCTGGTACATTAAAACATTTCTATGTTTGTGTGAATGAAAACTGAGACTGTACTCACGTTGGCAGCCCTGAGGGTTGTCAGCGCTCAGGCCAAAGAAGCCAGTCTTACACTTGTCGCAGCGCGGCCCCTCGACATTGCCCTTGCAACGGCACTGACCTCCCAACATGCCGAGGGAAGGGTCGGTGTGGCTGTCGCACATGCCTCCATTCTGAGAACCATCAGGGTCGCAGTCACAAGCTATGGCACAGACAGGTGACAGGTCAGTTTCGATGCATGAGAAAACATATCTGCACTTAGTTCAGTTTGTCTGGTTGTGTATGTTTTAAGTTGGTGTTGCAATGTGATGTCTATGTGGTGAACAGTAGCCTTTCTTAGTGTCATGTGCATTTATCAGTGTTGGCCATGGCCACATTTTTATCTTTTTTTCTAGTTTTTTTGTTTAAAAACTTTTCTGCATATTTCATCAAACCTTCATCAATGTTGGTGCATAGAATATGAATCTGACTGAAAAAATGCCATCAGTTAATTTTTTCGATATTCCATACTGTTTCTCTATAATTTGTTACCAAAATTTGGTAAATGTGGTCTCAGGGACAAACACTCTCGTAACTCTTAAAATTCAACATGCAATTGCAACCGAACTTGGGTGACATGTGCACATATGAAACTTTACAGTTTGATGGCATGCCACCTACAGGTAATACTACAGTACAGTACAAAACCAAAGTGCACAAACACAGACTCACCTACGCAGACCTGTGGGTCCCTGACATCCCTAATAGGGTCTTGGTAGTAGAAAGGTTTGCACATCTCACAGTTGCGTCCCATAGTGTTGTGCTGGCAGTCGTCACACACTCCTCCGCTGATGTTTCCCATGGCCAAATACACCGCCATGTCGAAGTGGCACATGGTCGAGTGGCCATTGCAGTTACACTCTAGGAAAAAAAAGACATCCATTCCAAACAAATTTTAAAGAACTTTGCTTTAAAGAACATCTAAATGTCAAATAGATCTGTGATGTGCTTGCACTGCACTAAATGTCCCCTTTGCTTCCTCCTCTGTACTCACTCCTGCAGGCGTTGGTGTTGCGCCCTTCAGCTGGTCTCCAGGGAAGGTCGTTGTGGAAGTCATCACATTGCTCGCAGTTCAAACCCTTGGTATTGTGGTTGCACACACACCTGCCGTGAACCTTAAAAGGAGATAAGAGGGGGATTTAAAGCAATCCTATGGGATGAAGAAACAAACGCTTTGAAATTGTGAGAGCAAATTACAGGAGGAAAGAGGAGCTAATTAGAAGCCTGTACTGTAACTGAAGACTCATCACTCACCATTCCTTCTATATCATCCCTGATGCCATTGATGGGTGCGCACTCCGAGGCGTGGCCATAGCAAAAGCAGTTTCCGCGAACAACAAGCTCATATATGGCATAGTAATACTTTTCTTTGATTTCAGCTCTGGGGTCCAGCAAGTTGTCTCCCAGTGTGTGAAGCTTGGTAAAGTTCACTCTCAAGTTAGTGATCTTCAGTTGGTCTGTCGGGGGAGAGGACAAGAAGAGAATAATTAGGAGAAAAGCAGAAAGCAGAATAAGGCTTTTTTTCATGTGGACACTTGAGTTTTGGTTAAGTTCTCTGTTTTATGAAAGCTGGTAGTCTTATGGTGGATGGTGTGATATGATTTGCTGAGGTAAAGGATGAAGGACAGCAGTTCAAAAGAAAAAACACACACACACACACACACACACACACACACACACACACACATTCGCTTAACAAAAGCACCTTTGCATCAGCAAGAGGAGGTCAAGGCCGGTGGAGCATGACAGAACTGAGTGTGGGGCAAAGCTTTATGGGTGAACAACAGTTAATGATCTAGGATGGTCTGAGGTTTAGTTAGTCATCAGAGTTTTTAGGCAACTTGAGGTTACATTGAATGGGGGAGTAGGGAGGAGTAGTTTAAATCAAGATGATATATAAAATGATTTTCATCATGCATCAACTTCCCCATGTCATACGTATAATGTAATACTGTATACTAGGTGCATGTCTCCTGTTTACATTCAAATATATGAATCTTTATATAAAATCAAGTAATGCTGTTTTAGTATTTTTACACACAACATATCTTTGATGATTGCACATGCAACATTACAACACTAGACCAATATGCATCCATAAATAAGATTCAGCATGAATGATGGCAATGTTAGGCATATTTTTGCAAGTACTGGAAAATGTCAGATATTGAACTGCTGGAGGCGCTAGATGAAAAGTTAGGGGATCACCAAAAGTATAGAGTTACCCTCCAGGCACCATCGATATCTGTAGCAAATTTCATGGCAATCCATTGAACAGCTGTTATGATAGTGTGGACCAAAGTAGTGGACTGACTGACCGACCAATCGACAATAACATCCCTAGAGCAACGCAACTAGCATGAGTAGTACAAATTGCAAACCAAAACACCTGAAACATCACAACAATGAGAAATGACTGGAAACTTACAGTTTTTTTCGATTGCTGAACGACAGTGGGCACAACTGGAGTCACATGTGCGTTGTGGTTAAAGTCATGGGATAAGTGTGTCAGAGTTTTGAAAACTGTGTTCAAGCAATGAAAAACGAACTAGAGTTTGGTCCACATGAACTGCTGCTGGACAGACTGTAGTTAGAGTTTTGCACATGTGACTCCAGTTGTGCCCACTGTCATTTAGCAATCGAAAAAAACTGTAATAAGGAACTGTAGTACTGGGTGTTGAAATGGTTCTACCCACACCCTGCCTCTTCATCCTCTCAAACTATTTGGAGGGAGTTCGTACTAGAAAGAAAGATAACTCCTTTCCAGAGAGAATGTCTGTCAATCTGCCGGAAGGGCTGTGAACATCCTCTGCTCTTACAGTCCAGCTGTTCACCTGTAGTCAACACACACACACACACACACACACACACACACACACACACACACACACACACACACACACACACACACACACACAAATGCAGATGTACTTAAACACACAAGCATACCAACACACTTTACACACATTTTCACATCATACACACCTTTCCCTTCTTTGTCATAAACAATTACTGGCACTGTTCTGATTCCCAACGGCCTACGTTCCCATGCCGACAGCAGAGGAAATATGCCTCGGCTATTCCTCTAAAAACTTTTAGCTTCCTGAGTCCTTCCTGTCATTTTAAATGCTGCTGGAGTGGAAGATGATGGATGAAATGTTTCCCGGGCGGCTTTATTTTCGTCCATACTCTGACCCTACCAGCTGACTTTATCTGCAGTAATAGAATCCCTCTCTGACTGACGAGAGCTAATCCTTCCAGCTCCACTGCCCTAAGACTGTCTGGTTCTCCGTTCATTACACCGGCACCAGCAGCCAATAGCAGTTTCTGTTTGCAGCGTACCCATGGATGTACAGACTACAATCACCGGATTAGTTACTGGTTTTAATTTACAGTAAAGTACCAAGTTTAGGAAATGCTGGTAATAAGTTAGAAAGAATGTAGCACTTCACTTCTTCCCAGTCTGTAGTAACACAGAAGAGGCTGTGTATTATCCCAAAACGGCGATCAAATGCTTTAGTCCATAGATGGTTGAGGTTAGAGTCAGGGCTATGATTTGGGATAAGGTCCGCCAATCAAAGAGGCAGAATATTTAGGGGGAAGGTTTGCCTAAAAGGCTAAACTCAGGGCAAAAGGTCCCCATTTCTTACTTGAGTGATGCAGAAAGAAATAATGACTTTGGACGTTGAATTATTGTCATGACAACAGCAGACAGGAAATGTGGCCTACTCAGCTGTGAGGGGGTCAGGGAGATATTTAACAACAGAACAAGACAACTCTGCTGCTACACTGGAAAACGAGTTCGGGTTTCTGGGAAAAGCTCTCATGTCCTGCCAGTCTAAACACGAAGGCTAGGACAGTGAGGCTGTGTGGGAGAGAAACAGCTGCTTTTCACATCTCTCCACACAGCAGGGCATGTTTCACACCCCAGAGAGTGGGGCTGTTACAGTCCGTAATGTGTCACAGCTGGATAACAAGAGCTAACTGTGTCAGCCGCAGTTTGATTTATGGTGACAAATGTGACTCGCAAAGGATAAAGATAGCCCTTTCTATTATTATTATTAAACTTAAAGGTAAAGGTAAAGTTAAAGTCAAAGTGAAATTTGAATTCTGCACACTTTTTTGTAGATAAGGTATAGTGATACTGCAGCTATTGAGCTAATTTTTCTAAAGAGAATAAAAGTATAATTGGGGCATCTGAGGATACATCACTACAACAGTTTCCTTTTCAAACCGCATTTTTAAACAAAAATGATCTCCGTCCACACAAGCGTTTAGGCCTCCATATCCAAAATGATCTCTGTCCATATTAACACATCTGACAACGCATATCACATGACCATTCACATACACTAGGCATGCACGTGCCGGTGTTAACAGGAAGCAGATTGTCTGATGTTAGTGTGCAGTTGAAAATCCTGGCTGTATAAGTTGAAAATAGGAGGTTGAACTGTTACTGAAAGATATGTAAGATATGTATTTCATATAGTATGGCTTGGTTGCTGTCATTATGATGTGTTTCATGATTTGTTTTTTTCACAAGAGCTTATTTTTACAACATGTGCTGTACTTCAGCTGGTTGTAGAGCTTTTATAACCTCTTACATCAAAGAGCCCTCTGCCTGCAAAGCAACATTAACACACCAAGATGACACATTTTTACTTCTCGTCTCGGTCTCGGATAAAGAGGACTCGGGATTTTATTTTAAGACCGGTCAACCACACCACACCACAACTGCAGGGATTTCGCTAAATTGCCGGTGCATTGTCTGATTTAGGCCTATGTGTTAAAACTTGCAAATGCAACCACTACCTTGACTCATATCTAATTTGAAATTTGTTACCGTAAACCCCCCTCTCCCTGCCCCTTTTACACACACTCCCAAGAAAGTGAATGAGGAAGACAGGAGAAGGAGCTCTGGGGGTGGCAGTAGCACAGTCAGTAGGGAGGGCTGGGAACGAGAGGATCACCAGAGTATGGTGGTGGACTGGTAGCTGGAGAGGTGCCAGTTCACCTCTTGGGCACTTCCAAGGTGCTCTTGAGCAAGGCACCGAACCCCCAACTGCTCCTGGCGCCTTTCTATGGGCAGCTCCCTCACTCTGACATCTCTCCATTAGTGCATGTATAGGTACTGAGCATGTGTGTGTAATTCAGGCCTGTGTGTAATGTGTATAATAATAATAACAATAGAGAAGAAGCTCTGGGTGTCTAATACAAATCTGGCTTCAGTCTTGACTTGGTCTCGATACACTCTGGTCTTGGTGATGACTTGGTCTCGGTTTAGGTGGTCTCGACTACAACACTGCTGTTTTGTGGATAAAAAAAAAAAAAGTACCCCATAATGTTATACACCATCAATCTGCTGTTAAAAATATGAGCGTGACCTACTCTGGATGCTCGGGCTGTATGGATCCTCAATACTGATGGCTGGATCCAACACTCTGTAGATGACCTAGGCCAAGACACACATATTAAGCACACACATTACATATTTGTACTATCTGAGACTTAAACAATAAAATCAGCAGTGAGGTATGCAGCATGAGGGTAAATCAGACTTTGCACTTTGTGGTCTGCATGCCTGAGCAGTATTCAGTGTGTGGACTACAGATTTGTGCTGAGGTTATTTAAGAGCTTCCTTGTCCTCTCTGTTTGTATGTTGTCTTTTCAGTCAAGTTTTTAAAGGAACAGCTTGATGATTTTTAAAATGCATTCTAATGTCGAGAGTGGTATCGATCTTCTCATTTATTCTTGGCGAGAAAACAAATAAGCGTATTTCTCAAAATGTGGAAACATTCCTTCAGGCCAAGTCTAAGAATGAAAACATCCTATTTTCACAACAAAAACATTTATTCTGAAATGAATCAATAACGTAAAATGTATTTTCATTCACTAAAACAGAATACGTTTCAGTGTTTATCTTAAAGGTCTCATATTGTAAAAAGTGAGATTTCCTTGACTTTTTTATCAGAAAGCAGAAACTGTGCTTTCAAACCAGCCATCAGGACTTCTGTATGGTTGTGATGTCATCACTTTACTATATACACAGGTAGAAAGTGCCGCTACAGTGCCGTTACAGTCATTCCCCAGCTGCAATGATGGCGCAGATGGGGAAGACCCGGAAACGCTGACCAATCAGAGCAGACTAAACAGTTTTGGGAAGGGGTGCTTAAAGACACAGGCGCTAAAACGGAGCGTTTCAGACAGCGGGCGAATACAGGTATATTCAGACAGACAGTATGAGAAGTGTTTTTTGAACATTAAAGCATGTATGAAAGTTCAAGCAGAAACCCCAAATACAAGTAGGAACCTTATATATTTGACCTGTCCTATTCCTTAATCAAATGCTCACCTCTCCCTCTGTTGACGGCTCAATGTCAGAGTAGCGTGACTCACAGATGACATCATTAATGTTACGCAAAAGACCCTGGGAGACTCTGGGAAAGGTAGTAGCGCAGTCATGGGAAAAGTAGCGGTAGACCTTCCAGGTACGACCGAAATCTGCCGACCGTTCAATCAGCATGGCCGCTGGACGAAAGGTCTGCAAGAGAAGAATGTCTTAACACAAATTCTGCAGCGTTTTAGCTTGCATAGTCCATTTTGTTAAGCAGAATATGTCCAAACAGAGCTGTAAATCTGTGTTTTCAGCTACTTGGTGATACAGCTCAATACATTGTTGACAAGAGTTGTTATCCTACCTTGAAAGTCATAATCAGGTGAGTGAAATGAAACTCAGCTTCCAGATCCAGCTGGATAAAGACATCTGACTTTCCTGGGGGACAAAGTGACAGACAGAGAGACAGATGTTGTGTGTTAACATAAAGCCAACATTTTCCCGTAGAGCTAATGACTGTCACTCGGATCATATTGATAAGTTATAAACTGCTTGCACTCGTTTTCCATCTGTATCATCAATTTCTGACAGATGGATGACAGAGAATAATAGCTAGTGGCAGTAAGTGAAGTAGCAACCATGTTTTTGGTCTGAGGAATGGCATCTTGACAGGAAAAGGCATTCACTCTTGGCAGGAGAGCATGTCGGAAAAGCCCACACACTTCCTGAGTTGCAGAGCACCAAATATTCTGAAGGACCACTTTCACTCTTGTTCTCTGTGTTTTAGGTTATATGTATACAGCACAAAGCCAAGAGGACTTTCCCATTCCTGCATACTGATACATAAAAAGTGGCACCACATGAAGTTCATATTTTGCAATTTGACACTCAACATAACTTTTAAACTGGTAATTTGAAGACAAACCATAACACAGCTCTTTTATATACACATGCAAAAGTAAAAAAAAGGACTAAAGTAAATTGTTTGTTTTGATGCCTATTCAGTTACATGTTTTTGCAAAAAAGCATGTGCCTACACACATCAATGTATCCTGGGGAATCACCTTTATAACATTTATATCTCCCAGGTAATGACAGTGTGAATGTGTGTGGCACACAGTACTTACCTAAAAGCATGTTAGTAAAAGGCCAAACCAGAGTTGGAGAGCATTAGGAAGAAAAGGCAGTAGCTGGTATCCTATGCTATCTACAGTATATAGCTATAACTTTTTAATGTAATCCCTAAAAACTGGTCCAACCAATAGTAAACTAGTTGTGAGCTGTGACTGCTGAGAAGAAACCTTTACTAAAAAAAAAAGATAACTATAATTTAATTGTCGCTTCTAGCTTAGAGGATGTTTCCTGAATCGACTGAAGTTTAGTATGCCAACACAAAGAAAGTGAAGGTGAGCCATCCGGCCGAACCTCTGGCGGCACCAGAACAATCCACTGAATGAAACGTCGTAGTGTAGCGTGTAGCGTAGCTCATAACTAAGAAATAATGCATTTAAAGGATAAGCATTGAGCCCAACTAAACTAAAAAAATGTTTGTAGCTAGTTTCTTTGATTTCTATGGTTTAGCTATCCAATGGGTCACTACTAGAACAACACATACATGCAGACATAGGTACGAACACCTCCACAATCAACCACAAATCAACAGTTGACAATGCACAGGAGGGAAAAAAAGATGGAAAAGAAAGAGGAAAAAAGTGTGCGACACAGCTGGAGCAGAGAAGAAAAAGAGAGAGAGAGAGAGAGTACAATTCAAAGAGTAAATCCTGAGCCTTGCTGATACAGAAGTCATATGAAATTGAAAAGACACTCACTTACAGTGCTTTTATAATGCCTGCCTGTAAGCATGTGATCCCATGAAATTGTAATTCCAATTAATAAGTGCACACAATCAAACCTCTGTAATCCACATCAAATAAGGGTACTGTGCCGCCACCACCACCATGGAAATGCCACAAAGATGCCATGGAAAAGCAGTAGCAACCATAAGTAAAAATAGCCACTCTACTTCCTGTCCCCCTTCTTCTTCTGTTTCTCTCTGTTCTATTCTGGGTCATTAACAGCACTCCATCACAGCAACATGGCTCACAAACAGCTGAACTGAGCCTTGTGTCCAACTCAGAGCTTTACAGTCACTTCATTGTCATTGTGAGTGAAAATACATCAGTTCCCTCTCCCTGTCCTGACTACTGTCTCTCGCTCAGTCTTGAATACTCCCCCAACTTTCACTTGTATCTTGCCATCAGAGCTTTTACTTTTCTCCTTTCCCTGTCATCCCCGTTCCCTCTCTCGGTTGAGATGCCAGAGCAGGACCTACTCTGTTATTAAGCCCATCTGTGTCTGGTCAGAGGGTGTGTGTGTGTGTGTGTGTGTGTGTGTGTGTGTGTGTGTGTGTGTGTGTGTGTGTGTGTGTCCTCTATATCTACCAGTTTTACTAATGCTTTACAGATCGGTTATGAGCCATTTTTAGCATAACTGACTATGCTATATCTGACTTGCCAGGTTGTCTTGTCTTTTTATTTCTGCCTATTACTAATCTATAAAGCATTAGTAAATGGTTAATCAAACACTAATAAAGCTTTAATTTATAGTTTATACACGCAAAATAAAGGGTGCCTTATAAGAATAAGACACTTATAAGAAAGTGTCATCAGATGGGTTAGGATTAGTGTTATGTTGTGAAACTGGGTTTCACTGGTCATACCAAGTAAGCCTGAGTGTGAGACAGCTAAGCTAATGATGATCATTAGATGGCTTTTGACAAGTTAGAAGTCAATAATTATTTTTTTAATTTCATTTTAATAACTTCTTTTTTTCAATGCAGAACAAAAGTGACCACCAAGTGTCCTCACCATTCTCGGACTGCCACCAGGACTTCTTGCGTTGAGGTTTGAAGGTGGTGATAACGTTCTCTATCCGGTGATTGATGGTGTTGTACACTGGGTGATATGGCCGTCTAGAGTCACAGTCGAAGCACTTCTTCTCATCCTGCAACAGGACAAGAAAAGGTCAGGGTTACATGGTCAAAGGTAAAAGATCAATGAGAAAGAACCACATATAGGATGTAGAGAAAGGGCCGACACAAAATTCTATTTTCTTTTACTTAGTATCATCGCACTCACCTGCAGATGACTGACAATGCAATAGGGCTCTTTTTTCCTCATCCCACATGTGGATGAGGCCTTCAGGTTCTTCTCTCGTCCAACCAGCAAGTTCCCCGTTGCTGGGTAACAGCTGCCATGGGCACAGCCGTGGCTTTGATCAGGCTCCTGGCCAACGGCAGCAGCCAGGACTGGAAGGAGGGAAACAGGAAATGGATTACAATGAATAGGAAACAGCAGTGCAGAGTGGCATCGTCCCCTAACAGAGCACCCATTCACAAGCTTGTATTGGCAAAAACAATTCTTGAAATCAGTCACCTCTGACTTAAAAGAGCCATCAAACATCAAAAGTTCTTATCGCTTCCTGAGGAGGACAGACTCCAGGATGGGAAGAGAAACTGCAGGAAACTCAGGAGCTAAATTTGTCAGTTTGTCTTATGACTGAATCAACTTCATTCTGATACAGTAACCTGAATCAGTTATTCATTGTGCTTTGTCCCACAAAGATATCACTGGCATAAAGAAGGGGATAAAAAGGCAAATGCAGACAGAGACTGGGATTCTGTACGCAAGAATATCAAGGACACGTCTCTAGATTTAAAAATTAGAGTGATTCAGTTTAAGGGGAATTTTGGAATTTCCAAGCTGGACCCTATTTTCCCCATGGGTTAGTGTCTAAGTGACTCATCTGAACAAAAATCTTTGGAAATGAGTCCAGTATTGAGCGAGAACACTGTAACCGGCAGCCACGAAACGGGCTGCAATGTAATCCTATAGGACAAATGTGCACTGTCAATTTCTGTCCACTAAAAGTGCTATTTTTGCCGCTGACAGGCTCAGATTATTTGTCTAAGTGTCTGACAACATTATGGAAATGATCCCTTTCAGAGGGAGACCTTTTTGTTAAAGAGTAAGATCCTTTTTGTTTAACATGAAACAGCCCCGGTATTGCCACCGCCAAACCCACCAGACTCTATTTAAATATGAGTATTTAATATTTTATATTTTAGCGTGTATAGAGCAAGCATATTTTTTACATGTAAATGGATAAATTAAGACTTTATTTCAACCAAACCAGAGTAGTGGTTGTTGGAACAGTGGACAGACGAACCGAGACGGACCAATACTACCATACTGGACCGATTTCAAAAACTGTTGTTCCCATCATTCACGTAGACATGAAAAAATACGGTCCAGGTTAAAAAAAAAAAAAAGTTAAGATAGTTGTTTCTATTTGACCCCATCCATAACGTTTAGGCTGTTTAAAAATGTCAACATTTATATGCTAAAAAAAGATGTCCATACATGTAAAAAAAAAAGAAAAGAAATTGACATTTGTTAACCGTTTTATTTTAACCTAGAAATAAAAACCAATACGAGGCACAGAAAATAATAAAAGCCATATTTGGATGTTATGGTTTTTGACATCATCAAAAGGCAAATTTTGGTAAATTATTATGTTTGTCAGGGTTTATAACTCTCGGGAAAAACATTTCCCACAAACGTCTTGTGTAGAAGCCTCGTAAAGGTCATGGGGTACGAAGGGCTTATTGAGCTGGACTCCCCCCCCCCAAAAAAAAAACAAAAACAAAAAAACAATTCAATGTTGAGACAACATTCAGTGGGAGGGGGATTATCTCAAGGCTACCCTGCAGGTTAACTGGCTCTGCTGACGAGACCTGATAAGAGGCCCCAGCTACATGCTAAATCTGGAAACTAACCAATGCTGGTCATACAGGAGTCAACTAAGACCAGCGACGTTTTGGAAGTATAACATCTTGAAAATGAATGAATGACTATCTACCGATGGCTCTAGATGGAGACTTGACATGACCTTTCTAACAGAAAAGCTTGTTTTTACAGACTTGGTATAAATGTCGAAGCATGGAGTGAACAGATAGTGTGTCATTCTATGATACAGCACTAGAGCCGTGCTATGTGTGGGAGTTAAAATAAACCTTATAAACTTTCATGACAACCAGCAGCAGCCGCCACACATTCCACTGGACATCTTGACGTGAATTACTCCTCCTACATGCCTCTGGGACCTGTGGTCTGTGTCTGTTGCCATGAGGAAATTGGAATGAGGAGAGTGGAGACCCAGAGGTCCCGCTGTCAATCTACTGTCTGTCCACAACAGGTGTTTCTAATCCTCCCTGCATACATATACAGACTACATGGCAACATGTAACAGTGACGTCTCTACAAAACACTCGTACACTGTGGGTGAAATTTTACAAGCTTTGGAAAACAGGGGTTATAGTCACATTCCCCAAGATAAAACAATGAACGTTTAGTTGGTTTTTTCCCCCTGCATCAGTCTGCTTTATATTAACACAGTTGTAAATATTCACACCTGGGAGCTACACAGCACAAAACACACAGCTTCACTCAAGCATCTGGGCTTAGTGCCTTAGAACATAGGCGTAATTTACAGGGGGATGGGGGGTTACAACCCCCACAATAATCAACACTGGCCAGTGCAACCCACCCCAAAAACCTATTATAATTTACTTTATATAAATAAAGACATTTGCACCATAAATTGATGCAGAAAAGGCTCAAATTGTTGCAGAACAATTCACCAGAATGCAGAAATTGAAGTGACTGACATTCAAAATTTCAATTTTGCTCAAAAGTGGAAATCTTTCCCCAATGTTGAACCCAAAGTTACACCCTTGCCTTAGAAGACAGAAAACGTTTTTTGCAAGCACATTTATATATCTTGTATAGACATTATTATCGCACAACAAATAATTTGATTTGAGCAAACTTTTTTTCTGTTCTGTGCTCATCCAATTTATGTTCTTGCAAAAAAAATCTCTTACTGGCGGTCAAAATGTCTCAGGACTGAGACACAAATATAATTCCAAATTTCTTTGTCCATGCATGTTTTCTAAGACTATTCATGATCAGCAACATTTCACTCTAAGACTTTTTGAGCAATGTTACCAAGAGTCTATCATGTGACTTTATAGTCATATTTTTTTGTCTGTTACTGCACCGCCCATCTAAATGACCTCTCAATGATTGTCTGAATGCCTAAATTAAAGCTCTCAGTCACCTTTGTCATATTACTAGCAACCTTTGGCAGCTTTACATTTAGATTAGACTGCAATTCAGAGTTCAAACCCTGGAATAAATAAAGCCACGTTTTCTGTGAATAAGTTATTTTACAAAGCAGCGTAACACCTTTTGTTTTTTACGGAAGCCCTGAGAGGCAAGTGAGAAATACATTTCTGGTGATCCCTTTTCTTAATAATAATAATAATAATATAATAATTTAAGTAATTTATACTTTATTAATCCCGCAAGGGAAATGTTTTCATCCTGTTGTTATTATTACACACATTACACACAGGCCTGTACCTATACATGCACTAATGGAGAGATGTCAGAGTGAGGGAGCTGCCCAGTTGGGGGTTCGGTGCCTTGCTCAAGAGCACCTTGGCAGTGCCCAGGAGGTGAACTGGCACCTCTCCAGCTACCAGTCCACCACCATACTTGGTCTGGGAACTTGAACCAACAACCCTCCGGTACCCAACACAACTCCGTACTGACCGAGCTACTGCCACCTGTCTGATAGATGGCCTTTTGTACACTGTTTATGACTTAATAACAGGTGAAAAAAAGGTTTTGCCAGCATAATCTAATACATTCCCTAAGTAACTTTTTTTTTTTCATTTGTAAAAACAGGTGGGGGAAAAAAAGGTTTTGGCGGGTACATTTTTTTGGTTTGTTTGTTGTTGTTGTTCAGCCACAAGAGGCTACGAAAAATGATCCTGAACCAAAAAAAAGATATTGACAAAACTTCTGTTTCACCTAGGAAAACTTTTCCCCCTTCTTCTTAAGTCATAAACACAGGACAGAAAACTATTTAGATCAGACCTCAGAAAATGGATCACCAAAAAGAAATATCTCACTTGCCGCCAGGTCCTCCGTATATTTCCCTGGCAAACACAATATGAGCAGCACTTTCAGTCAGGTATACCACTGATGCAGTGCTATTATTTCTTGAATCAAAAAGAGACACAGCACATAATGAATGACAAGAGGCACTCGTTCTTCACTTCAATAATATCAATAGATTGTTACTGAATAAATGTTAATATTGTGAGCCTGCTATGATGTCAGCCTTCTCCATACTTGGGTGGCTCTGCTGCCTGCACACTGTACAAAAGTACAGGGTGACAGGTTGCTGTACCTGTCAGTGCCTGGATGCACTGTGCAGGTCTACACTCACTGATTAAGGTAGACAAAGACAGTCCATTATCACAGCCTGACACTGCTATGAGGCTAGCTAGGGAGCCTGCTGGGAACAGTGCAGAGGAGGATTTCACATGGACACTCACACACATACACACTTACTCACTCTGTGTTTGCCTGGCATCTGGACAAGTCCCAGGTTGGTGCCAGCCATGTGAGCCACAAGCAGATATGAGGTTAACATACTGTAGGTCACAAACACACGCCTACAGTATGGAGGCCCTGTGCACCTGTGCAGAGACACATAACCACTTCTGCACATAGACACACTCATTCATTACATAATCATAACTAAGGATTAATTTGACACACCTGACAAGGACATAACGTTGTACAGATGATACCCTTTTCAAGCAAATGTTAGCATCAAGTGCTCGTTGACTAAACAAAAGACACCTATTAGAGGTTTTGATTAGTGTAAGGTAACAATTTGAGCTGCTTCACATTTATCATTATCAGCCAAGACACTCACTGACATAATGGCCTGTGATAAAAAAAAAAAAAGGCCTGAGGTCGTTCCCTTATCCTTTATCTGATTCTGAGAGCGAGTAAGAAAGTGTGAAAAAACACAAACAGAACAGGTCAGATGGGTGAGAGAAGAAGAGAGACAAAAGACAGAGCCTTTGTAGAGACAGTGGGAAGACCTATCCAGACACAACTTCATATCTATTCTGGAAAATATTGGCGCGCGCGTGTGTGTGTGTGTGTGTGTGTGTGTGTGTGTGTGTGCATGTGTGAGAGCGAAGCAGACTTCTGATGTGTCGTGTAATCATGTGTTTCTTGTCGTCTTTTAATCTCTGTGTTTGTTTGTCTGTGAAAATCTACACAGGCTTAGCACCAGATAGGCCGACATCACCACAGTCTCAGGAAAACAAGATATACAGAGTAAAGAACTGCATATGAGTTGTTGTTATTACACACTGGATAGTGCTAAATGAAAAGGTGGACACATTTTAAACCAATTCACTTTAGTTTTCACAAATTTATAATGCACGTATGTATGCATTTTTACCTTTAAGAACACTATTTTTCATACTTATGTGCACAACAGTCCAGAACAACTTCATTGGTTCGAACATCAAACGATAATGACAATGCATTTCTTGTTATTTTAGGGCTGGCAGGTTGACGTCAGAGCCTTGACGGGTTGTGTAGCTGACAGTGATCAGACCGCTGCTGCCTTGATGTAAACCAGGGAAGGGAGCAGTGCACAGTAGAGGGGGGAGAGGGAGAGACGGACGGATGAAGGAAAGATAAATGGATGATATCAACTGGTAGGGTCAAAGCACTTTACTGTACAGTGCAGTGAGCAAATATATACTTTTAGTAGAGGCTCTAGCTCCAGTGCAACACTAGTGAACTGCAGTAGCTGTAGACTCCTGTAGGTAGGGAAGAGCCAGCAGGCACTTTGACTGTTAGAAAGTGCATAAAGATGCCATATGCATTTTTGCTTTTTGGGGTTTCTCATGCATATACAGACATATTGTATAAAAAAATTGTCTGTCTACATCCCTAAATGTGCAAGCTTAAAGTTGGTGGCTTCAAATCGCTAGCTGTTTCCCCTGCTTTCAATGTTTATGCTAAGCTAGTCACCCGCTGGCTCTAACATCATGTGAAACACACAGATATGAGAATGTTACCTATCTTCTCATCTAACTCTTGGCAAGAAATTATATTATTTTGCAAAATGTCGAACTATTCCTTTAAATCCCTAATTTCAGATGTCATGGCATGTTAAGGAGCATATTTAGCTGTGGATACAAGCTTAGGCTGAGTACAGGCACTGTGGACTGTGTACAAGGCAAGATAGCTCCTCCTCAACCGGGAGGAAATAATCAAGACTCTGACATAGAATTGGTTTCCCTTGAAGTGAAAAGTGCATATTGTAGCTTTGAGGGACAGAGATGATGTAGGGGTTGGACATCAGTTTCTTTCCTTCGTTTTCTCTTTCTTTCCTCTGTAGCCATAAATGGAGAAGCAGGGAGGAATGCAGGCTGACAGCTGAGAGAAGAGAAGGGGGCTGTGGTGCTGGTGCTGCCGCTGTGTGTGCATGTGTGTGTGTGTGTGTGTGTGTGTGTGTGTGTGTGTGTGTGTGTGTGTGTGTGTGTGTGTGTGTGTGTGTGTGTGTTCTCAGCTCACAAAGCACTGCTGTTCAACCAGCCATTAGCCTATAACAGCAGGCTATGCACTGTAGCCCTGCACCGTATTGTGCACTATTCAGCTTTTTTAGCTTCTTGTAGCCACACACCACATTAGGGTTATTATTGAGCTTCATAGTATACCATATATACCAAGACTGCTTTTTTTTTAATATTACTGTGGCATTCCTATCACGCTCTTTAGGGCGTCAATCAGGTGACAAACTGTTCACTGTTGTTAACCTATTCTAGGCTAACAGTTAAAAAAAGGCATGATATTATTATTATGTTGTTGCCGAAGGACAGTGAAATCTGACTCTAAGCCAACAGGTCTTTCACATGAGGCAATGCTTTAACTGTCAGAGGCAGTGATACAACTAACCATAACCCTAACCCTATTCCACCCCTGCGCCCAATGTTCCCCCAGGTGAGCTCTGCTTTTATTCCTGTCTTTCATCGCTGTCTTTGATTTCCTCTCTGCTTTCGAGTAAACAGAAAGTAAAGTACACAAGAACTTTATTTTAAAAGTGCCTCAGTTGCCAGCATGTGACAAAATTACCTTGCTTTCTATTTCCTTAAAAAGGCTATAGCATGATTTGATGCAGCAAAAGAAACTCTCTCACTAATAGTGATTAGGGAGACAGACTTGGCCTGGTCAATTTGTTCGTTGGGATAGTCACAATATAGATGGAGATTCCTACAGGGCAGACTGTGGAGATAGCAACTACCTATAGATGATTTGTTTTACAAAAAACTATACTGTCACAGTATAGTTTTCCCCTTTGATGTGAACTGTTATTATATCCTTATTATGTTCAGAAGGGTGACACAAGGATTTCTTCTTGATAAATAAGTGGAGAAACATAATGAATCCAGATGATTCTATACACAAGGAGTCACTGAATGGATTAAATGACATGCTGTGGCCTTTGCAATGTCCAGATCTCAATCTAGTTGAATTGCTAAACCCGCTTTACACGCTCCGTTTAAGCGCCTGTCTCATTAAGCCACTCTCCTGAAAGAGCCCGGTCTGGCACTTTAAGGGAATTTTCTACCTATATATAGTATAGTTGTGACATCACAACCATACCGAAGTCCTGACAGCTCGGTTAAAGGCACAGTTTCTGAATACGGCCTGTGTACATTTCTCTGTGGGTTGAGCCTTTTGATACTTTCACAGTATTTATATAGCACATCAACCTGCTTTATAATTAAAAAAAGACATGGAAATCTCACTTTTTACAGTATGAGATCTTTAATGGGAGGCTTCACAGGTGTAGTAACGTGACTTTTGCAGCACTCTTATCACCATCATCAAAGCCACTAAGGAATACAGTTTGGAAGACTAGTGTTCCTTCCTGCAGTATGGTTCAGGGACTTGAAGAATCTATTACAAGAACTAAAGCTGTTCTGGAGGCTTGTGGTGGCCCAATATCTTACTTATTTACTTACTTACTTTATGTTGGCTTAAGTTTTAATTTGTCACCCATCTGTATCCATTTCATTCCACAGAATAACTTACTCCTCCAGCTCTATGTGTTATGGTGGTGGGGGTGGGTGGGGGGGATGTGGCATCAACATGACATATTCCACAGGGACAGGCTGGCGAGACACAGTTTGCTGTCACATCTACCAACGTAAACAATGAAGGAACCCAAGAACAAAACAGACAAACAGATGGACAAAAAAATCACACATGGACACTGTGGACACATACACATTTGCTCAGACAGGGGGAGGGTTAGGATAGGAGGAGGGTTAAGAGTTAAACAAAACATGCTGCCAAGAATATTAAAATGACAGCATGGTTAGATCCAATATCAGCTTGCCTATGACAGTGAGCAGACAAGAATAGCATAATTTTAAAACAGGCAATGAGCTATTACCTGACCTGTGTGAGTGTGGGACTAGAAAGTGGCACAAATATGTTTAGCACTCAGCATCAGACAGCTACTTTAAAACCTGGGCAGAGAAAAAGTCATCAGCCTTGTATTTTAAACTCCACCGAGTTAATTAGTTTACATTCCCCCTCCCTGTCTCTCCCTGCTCTCTTTGCTCTGCACTTAGCTGATGGATGGTCGACTCCCACAGCCAAACATCCAGCTGTTCACCTCCCTCCTCTCCTCTTTATTATTCTCAGCCTCCCGTCTCTCTTCTCTTCTGATGTCCATAGAATTTCAGCAGCTCTGACTCCCTTCTCTGCCCCACTGTTCACCTTCCTCACTTCCTCCCTTCCTTAATCAGCTCCAAGGGCCTTGCTTATGAAAATGATCGCTGACCTTAATGTCATGTATTATTTAACAGTATGAGGGTTGATGGTGTGAAAGGTAGTAACAAGTTTACAGACCCACAGCTGGATAGGAATACAAAAAAATATCAAGAAATAGTTGATGCCCAGGCCTGGTCCACCTAACGTTCTTATTTTGGTTAGGTAGGTAGGTAGGTTAGGTAACAAAAGTAACTTTTTGATATGTCACATAATGTTAGTTATTACCCAAGTATGGAGCATTGTGTGTTTTAGTACCACTGGTGGCTTGGCTATAAGCTCAAATGTAAATATAAAACACTGAGGTTCTTCAGGGGTTCTGTAAATATTTCTTGTGGTATGCCACACGGTTTAGTCCTGGGCCCTATTGTTTTTTGTGTGCATGCTGCCATTAAAGTCTACCAACTGAAAACCAGCCATCCATCCATGTTTCCATCGCAGATGACACGCAACTCTTTATCTTTTAGTCTTGTATATTGCAAGACAGTAAGAACCTGATCAAACATCTGAAACTGGTTCAAAACATAGCAACAAGGATTTCCTCCCAAACAAAACTGAGAACGCTCATCACACCTGTGCTCAAATCTAACCACAGGTTGCCTGTAACTTATAGAATCAATTTATATGTGGATGTACTAAAAAGATCACTGTGCGCTCCCATGAACTGTTCCTCTGTCCAGGACTAAAGCCTACAGTGATGCTGCATTTAGTCACCAAACTCTGGAACAGCCTCCCTGTAGATTTAAAAATGTGCACCTCGCCCTTCTTACAACCTTTACAAGAAAACTTAAAATTCATCTTTCAAACTTGCTTTTCCTACCAAACTATTACTTTATTTAAAATTACCCACAGCATTCATTGTTATTCATTAATACATTAATTTTTATCTCTTACTTGTTCTTCCTATTTATTTTATCTGTATTTTTTTCATTTTTTTTGACACAGATTGTATTTTAGCAATATTACACGAGAGGGTTTGATTTAACATTTATTTGCACGACAGTGAAGTGCCAATAATATGACGTTAAATCAAACCCTCAAGTGTAATATTGTGATTATACAACAATGTTTACCAACAAAATAAAAGTTATAACCAAACTGTATTCATATTGTGGGGCAATTTGCTCTCAAAATAAATAAATAAAAAACCAGACAAAGATAATTTCTAGTCCCTCCCCGTTTAGTCAGCCAGTCAACTTAAGCTAACGTTAGCTTTGTAGAGATTGTGGAACTTCCCAAACTGAATAACTACCGCACATATAAACACAAAACTGCTT
This sequence comes from Sander vitreus, assembly GCF_031162955.1. Classification (NCBI taxonomy): domain Eukaryota; kingdom Metazoa; phylum Chordata; class Actinopteri; order Perciformes; family Percidae; genus Sander; species Sander vitreus. The sequence continues at coordinate 5,125,185 of NC_135861.1, read as the reverse complement.
TGCTAGCTCAATCTTGTTGTAACTAAGATATCTGCTGAAAAAAATTAATTTTTTCATCGACAGATATAGCTCCTGTACTTCCGCAAAAATCACATTAAAAGCCAGGTGTGCTCAAATGGCTCTGGGTGTGCTGTCATGCTGATATGAGCACGTTCTAAATGTCTAGTTGACCAATCAGATTGTCTGATCAGATATACTTGTTGTATAATGAACGATACACGTGTGTGCAATATAAATGTACGTTATTATATAAAAACTAGGAAATGTGAAATATTAATTTTCAATATTAATATTTGAATAATATTCAATATTATTTATATTATGGTCACACTTCAATATCATTTATATTATGGTTAATTACTTTTGCTATGTTATTTAATTACATATTATTCAATACTTTACTTTACAATACTTACTTTACAATACTTTTTATATAATGTCACTTTACATTCATTCAGTACTTTTTGCACATTGTCTGTTGTTTGCCTGTTTGTTTGTTTGTTTGTTTGTTTGGTTGTTTGTTGGTTTGTTTTTATTGTGGAAAAACTGCTGCTGTAACAAGTGATTTTCCCCATTGTGGGATGAATAAAGTATTATCTAATCTAATCTAATATCTGGCCCTTTGTATTAAATATTGAATTCATATCAAAGAACATGATGGCCCAGACATGTTATTTTGTATTTGACATTTGTAGCAACGTGTCAATTTTCATATATTTGGACTGCATTCATTATATATTTCGTCTTGGCCTAACATGGTCTTTGAGTCTTCCTCAGCTGTTTGTCACTGACTGACTGCCTTGCTGTCTAACAGAAACAGGGTCTCAGTGAGTGTGGCCGGACGCTGGCCATTACACAGGCTGTTAGATTAACAAGGCATGGATCTCGGAGACAGCTGGTTCCACTGGAGGAAACATTCACATTCCTGTCCCATCCCGGAGAAGTCTGAATCACTCCATGTTGGAGAGGAAACATGGAATATCATCAGCAACAGGTGGACAGTGGAGAGTGGGGCTGGATGGAAACTTGCACTTCATGTTTGTTCTTAGTGATGTGTGTTTGCCCTAGTGCTCAGCAGCTGCTCAGGGGACCACTGGGCAGAGATGTGCTCACTCTAGGTGCTAATCAGAGCCTCTGATGAAGAAAATCTGGATCCACTTAGAGGGAAAGCGCAGAGAAAACTACAGCACACGAGTCATTAGTTGAGGCAAGCATTTAGTGTGATATGATATATAGTGTGATATTTAGTATCATGATAATCTGGCTAATGCGTGTGTGTGCATGTGCACAATTACAAATACTTTTCTGTCTAATGAGTAATTGTGTGCCTGTTGTGTGCATTTGTGTTCTTTAGTATGCATCCTCGTATGTAAACCTATGACCAGCAATGAACGTAATAACATAATCATTTCCTGTGTAAAAAAAAAAAGAGGGCAACCTCTGTGTGGCCAAAGGCAAAGGCCAGACACGCATTCTGAGTATAATTTAAAATACACAGGGGAGTACTCCATGTGTGTAAAGATTTGAACTGAAAATAACCCTATGTTTCTCCTGAGGGAGGAGCCAGGGGAGAACGGGAGAAAACAAATCTGCCAAACAATGCTTGAAAATGTATCTTGTATTTCTCCAGGTTGGGTATCTGCAGAGGCTCAGATGAGATAACTGTTTAGGCTCCTTATCTTCAAATCATGTCTAACATTTCTAGAAAATAATTTCTGTACAATATGAAAATCAATTACCGTAGTAGACTCTTGAAACTTGTGCTAAAAGCTAATGCTGTGTAATCTAAAGCCCTATTCGCACAGGACTAGTATTACCTAGGGATTCCTAGTAATTTGTAATAATTGCGGAGGTCATCTGTGATCTTAATCCTGTGCGAATCTGCCATGTCCGTAATTTGTCAAAAATTCCACTGTAAATTACCGACCATATTTCGGTAAGAGATGTTTTGACTGTGTTGACAATTATACATAAACTTTTTGACAAGAGCATTGACATCATATGTGGGGGATAATGTCAGTCAATTCAAGTAAAATACAGACTACACTTAACCAGTGTGAATGCGCCCCACGAAGGACAGACTCGGGGGCTGTAAATCACGAGGTCCCCTCGTAATCGTTTGCGAATAGGGCTTAAGTGATCAAATCTGCATATATATATATATTTGTCAATGTTACGTTCCATTGTATTGTAATACATAAAGTCAGTGCCATGGTGAGTGCTACTCAGCCTGTGCAAACAGTTATCTTCTGTTTGTCATGTCTGAGCAGTGACTAGAAAGACTACAAAGAGACTACAACGTTTTAACAGAACGCCTGTGTTACATACAGACGAGGAGGATCTAATAAACACATTTTTAAAAAAGCTTTCAAGTTGCCAAATGGTAAATGTAGGTTCTAGTAATTGTGGAGTCTAAGTTCTTTCTTTATTTTCAGGTAAATGTTACACTACACAGTTAAAAACAACATGCAGGCTCTTTAGGAAGACAGGTGACATGAGACAACTGGCCAACGTTTACAAGGTTTTATTAGACCTTTGTCTGTTTATATATCAGTGTGTGTGTGTGTGTGTGTGTGTGTGTGTGTGTGTGTGTGTGTGTGTGTGTGTGTATGTGTTTACAGGGCTACAAGATGACACCACCATGAGGCCACGAAATCTTCCATGACAACATCATAATCAGAAATGTCTCCAGGAAATAATCACATTAATTCCATCCTTCCCTATGTTCTTCCTTCCTCTCTTTGTCTCCGTCTTCCTTCCTTCCTTCTTTATTCCTCCTTCCATCCTGAAATGCTGCAGTATCTCAAAGTAATTGCTGCTTGTCTGCTATTAGATAATAAGAGGTGTCTGAGAGTGCTTTTTAACAAGCTGCACAACACAACCTGTTATTAGATTTGTCAAACAAATAGCATGTCAGAGGTAAAGAGAGTGGACATGACATGAAGACATGTCTCTCTGTATTCTAATTGTGGTAAACATGGAGCTTTCAAACAGGAAGAAACTCATACATCCTGATGATACTATGCCTATTTTTAGATCATTAATGACTTGTGTTGTTGAGAAAAGAGTAATGTGATTACTTTTATACTGAGTAATATGTAATGAGTAATTCACTTGCCCAACATTGTTCATGACTCAATGAAGATATTGCACCGTCAGCTTTTCCTCTCACATCAAGGCAAACGGGCCAGTCAGTTTTTATTTATTAGGCAGCTGCTTGTTTGAAATTTTTTTAACGGGAGAGTTCCGGTCAAACCAGCAGACCAGGGCTGTGTTTTTAATTTCATTTCATTTCTATGGTCAAATATTTTGAGATATTTTTTATTTATTAAGCAGCTTCCATCTGACTATATCTGAAATAATAAAGTTTGTATGATTTAATTTGTATTTGTTTCATTTATTATGTTGAGAAACAATACAGCTTCCTCATCAGTCCATGTTTGTCTGTTTCCATTGCACTTTGTCACATTTTGTTGTTATCGATATGCCAATTTTTCCAACTCAGTCAAGAGTAAATACTTCTTAGTGATATTTAGCCTTTTTTTTCTTCAAAAAAAGTGTTTTTCATTTGCAAATTGAAAATGTGAATATAAATAGGTGGATGGAAAGGCACTTAGTGTGACAGTGAGCCAGGACCTGGGAACTGAAGCTAACCATATCTGATTTTAATATTTACACCTGTGCATTTCCAACTGTAACAAGTCAAAGTGTCTTCTGTGAAAAAAAGGCCTGTTACTGTGGATTTTAAGCTGGGTGTTAACTTCACTGTTTGTCTTAATGTTTATAGTCGGGTTACTATGATAGGTACAGATCAGGGCTTGTTACTAACCATGAATATACAGTCACAAAAATAACATAAGCAACACTCAAAAGTGAAGATGTTAAAGTCATGTCGGTGTATGATGTCAAATTGTCCAAAAACTAGTGGCGGTTCTAGACCATTTCAAATATATATATTTGTGCTATATTTAGCACAAGTGTTACATACTATACGTCCATAGGTTTGGTACTACAAAAGACCAACGATACACATATCAGGAATAACCATTAAAAGAAATGTATCACTGAGCATGAATAATATCCCCTCTTTGGGGATAAAAGTGGGGTTAAAAATGTATGAAAATATTTGCCACAGTTAGGGGGCCAGAGCAGGGTCGAGGCTTAATATTACAGGGGCACTGGCCACCATTGCCGCCCCCCCTCCTCCCTAGAACCGCCACTGCCAAAAAACGTATTGTGTTTCTTTCCTCGTGGTAACATGCCTGTTCACTCCACACTGTCAGCACAAGGCAGCTCCACTCAGGTTCACCACTGTACTGTACCAGCCACCCTACTGTTTTTAATGACACCATCTCCCATTACCCATTCCTCTTCCATGCCTCTTCATCCTCCCCCTTAAGCCCTCCTCCTCCTCTATCTCCACCTCCTCTTTTCATCCAGAAAAGCCCCTGCCAACAGGACGGGGAAACCTAACTCACTGTCCTTTCATATGAAACAAACCTGTGCCCTCTCCTCTCTCCCCACCCCTTCCCTTGTGCCTAAAGTCTTTCTCTCCCTCTTTTCTCTTTGTCCTGATTCTTTCAGTCCTCCCCCCCCCCTCCAATTTTTCAGCCTCTCTCCCTCTCTGTCTCTAGTGCTGGTGGTTAGTAGGCTTTACCGCACCATTGTTCTGGCATCCGCACATTTCCGGAGGCCGTGGCTTACAAAAGCTTCGGGAACACACTCTCTCACTCCCACTGCCTAATGCCAACCCTCACCTGCCCACACAGACACACACACACACACACACACACACACACACACACACACACACACACACACACACACACACACACAAAACCCCATTCCTTCACACACACCTCTTAGAAAGGTGAATTACAGAGGATTTACCTCAATCCTCTTTTATGTGAAGTTTCCCTTCCTTGCTTTCTTCCTACTTCCTTCCATCCTCCCTGCCTTCCTTCCTTCTTCCGAAATAATGAGTGGCTCCCTCCCTCAGTTGAACTTATCACATCACTTCATGTAAAGTCATTTGTGAAGTGACATTCAAAACAAGTACTCAGGGGGGAAAAGCTATATTGCCATTGTCATTTTGCTAAAAAGCTAAAAGGGAAACACAAGAAAACTTCTGCAGATGCACACACACACACACACACACACACACACACACACACACACACACGCGCACACACACGCACGCACACACACACACAGAAAACATCAGTAGATCAACAAAACCCCATTCCTACACACACACCTCTTAGAAAGGTGAATTACAGAGGATTTACCTCGATCCTCTTTCATGTGAAGTTCCCCTTCCTTTCTTTCTTCCTATTTCCTTCCATCCTCCCTGCCTTCTTTCCTTCATCCGAAATAATGATGTGTGGCTCCCTCCCTCACATCACTTCATGTAAAGTCATTTGCTAAGTGACACTCAACACAAGTACTCAGAGAAAAAAAGCTGTATTATCATTGTTGTTTTGCTAAAAAGCTAAAAAAGGAAACACAAGAAAACTTCTGCAGATACACACACACACACACGCACACGCACACACACACACTCCTCTATCCACCCCCACCCACCAGAGAATAACAATAGAAATAGAAAGTGAAAAGAAAAAGAGAAGAGAGGAGGCACTGCTGGTTCTTTTGTCCCTGTGATCAACCTGAGTCCTTTCACGCTCTCCTTCTCTCTCTCTCTCAAACACACACACACATGCATACATTCGTACACACTCCAATTAACCCGTCTCTGCCCTGGGTTTTTTTGGACGCAACCCTTGACCTGGGAGCTTGTCCTCAGAGGCGTCAGGACTCTGAATGGACAGCTCCCTATCTCTACAATGACAGCGTGTGAGCTTTATAGACACACACGGACACACACTTCATGTCAGACACACCTTTCCGCTCTGAAACACATCCTTGGCTCCCATTTTCTCCCCTGATTTCGCTCTAATACAATCTCAGCTGATCCCATCTCTCTCTCTGTGGCTCTTATTACCCATTTCCTCTCCACACACTTCAATCTTTCCACATCAATCAGAGGTTACAAAGATGTTCTCTTATGTCTCTGACCCTTTTCCTTTGACTCAGTCTCTTAACTTATACCGTAAATACTTGGAGATAAAAGGGCTTCTGAGTTAATTGCTGAGGTACAAGATGGTTTTTGGAATGAGATGAAACCAGAACCAAAGACGAGGAGGTTTTCATACAGCCACCACAGAACAAGCATTAAATCGGGGCATGGCTGCAGCCAAAAACATAATGCTCAATACACAATTTAAGATATATATATATATATATCTTCTATAAAGTTTCTTTGACTACCTATGGAAACCTGAACCTAGATACTAAACTAATAAAGATATTTGAATCTATTTATCTCATCGATTAGGCCTATATCAATGTATTTTGAAGGGGTCAGCCCCTCTTCTTCTTTTAATTGATAGGGTTGCATTTAAAAACAATAATGTGTCTTAAATAAAATGTGTACAATGTCCCCCAAAATAGTAGAAAACTGAGCCCTGCTTACTTCAAAACAGTAACTAGACCACAGAAAAACACAATACAGAATGTAAAATACCACAAAACTGTTCTAACTTTGGCAGAAAAGGAGCTAGTTAACGCAGGAGCCCATCACTCATGTTAAAAAGCAGAATTAGAAATTAGAAAATACATTTCCAAGGGCTTTAAGTGTGTATATGTTTTTATTGTTACTTTACAATGTCGTTCCTCCTGATCTACAAAAGAAAAGAAGAAAACCTGAAGAGAAACGTGCCAAGGGTGCTGCTGTGTGTCCTGAAAACGATCGGAGCCATCGTAAAGAGCAGCAGTAGTGATCAGTGCTAATGGCTGAGGAGCCACCCTGGGTGCTAACAGCAGGTACTAATAGACTTTAACTGGAGCAATGAGCCCATTGTCTTCAGCTACAGGGAACAAAGCATTAGGATGCATTTTATAGAGGGTCATTAGTCAGATAGATCTTTAGCTAACTGATAGCATTGAGCACACATCCACTTTGCTTGGAGTAGTGCAGGTGTCAGGCAACAGTACTGATGGCTTTTCGCAACTTTTTTGTGTCTTTTTATGGCTTCAAATGAGACAAAAACAACTGATCTAGTGGATAGAAGCCTTCATCAGGTACTGTGTGGTTCCCAGCCTTCCTTTATTTCTGTCACCCACACACATGCATACACACATACATATACATGCAGCACTGGACACACACGCATCCAGAAGGGTCTTAAACAGTGCTGGAGGTAGGTGTGGAGTGGGTGTCTCTATTTGCGGATTCAGCTGGGCTGTTTTAGGAGGACCATAAAAAGAGTGACACCACCCACAGAGAGAGGCCGACAGACAGAGACAGAGACGACTCCACAGACCCGGAGGGCACCAGGGGCCCTGAAAAAGAAACATCTTATCTCTTTGCAGGGGCCCCAACACTCCCATCAGCCTCACACCCACCATGTTCAGGCTACTGTTTCTACCAGAGCTGTTGCTTGTTTCTTGCACTGTGTTTAACTGGGGACTGTTCTGTATATTGATAGAGGCTAAGAGATGAAACTGCCAAGTCTGCTCTAGAAGTCACTGTGACAGACAAAGAGACACATTTCATGAGTGTACTTCAATTCATGTCTTTTATAAATGTAGTTTTGGCTTTGACTTGTACCTTTTTTTGCACTTTGGAAGAGGTAAATATATGAAACCATAAGTGCAGTTTTGTAAAACAACTTGCAATTTTGATTACCATTCACTAAGGTAATAAAGGGGAAGGGTTTTCTGGTCTCCAGCCATTTCACAGCAAAAATGTTACTCTTAAAGGACAAAGCAGCCTCTTATCTTGTGTTGAAATCCTTATTATCTTAACATAAGCTTGAGATATACCTCTTCTCAATGCATTCTCACTTGCAGACACCCTCTGGAACATTAAGTGCCAGGATGTTGAAAACATAACCAAGAAAATAACTGATATGGATTCACATAATGAAATAAGACTTAAACTCAACATCCAAGGTCTTAACATGAATAGAGCCTACGCTCCATTTTTTCCAGAGACTTATCAAAGAAAGCCCAGTGACCTGGAGACAGCTGCCAGCCTTTATATCCGCTCAGTGAATCACTTCTGAGGATTTGTTATACAGCAGAAAACATGGGTTGACTTTAAAGGGCTCTGTGTACAGTCTACTTACCGCAGACGAGCATTACCAGTGGCGCTTGCATCTCTGAGCACACCTCAACCCGCGGGGCTGCAGGCAACCTGTGGCATGCAACAGTTTGTGATGAACAGTAATATAGGCTACCACAGATAGCTACATTCAACAGGCACCGAAAGAGTTTGGTTTTTTTTTTTTATGAAAATGAAATATTGATAAAAAGTTGTAGTCCCTGCAGAAGAACGCACACTTTGCGTGAAGTTTGGCTTTTATTTTGTCCAACTTTTTTGTGTTTTCTGAATCCACTATCAGTTTCCGCCATATAGAATTGTCTACGGACCACTGTTCTGGTCAGTTCCTCTGTGCTGTTTAATTTGAAAAAAAACCATCACTAGCATACTCTCAGTCAGGTGGGACTACGTAAAGCAAAAATGTTTTCAGCGGTCCAATGTGTTAATATATCAGGCAATATTAGGTTGTCTTTAAACTTTAAAAGATAGTAGGCTAAGCTAATCGAAAAGACGACACTCACCGTGCTGTTTCAGTCTGTGTTGTGTACGACTACAGTCTCCCTCCTGGTCCACTTGCTGCAGAGTAGCCGGACGGATGCGAGGCTGAGCGGCGATGAGAAGTCCTCAACTCCTGCGGCTCTCCGCTGGAAACCCCGTGCTGGATTCGCGGAACGGAGCAGAGCAGAGCCGTATGGGAGGTCGCGAGCCGCGGGGGGGCTGCTGACTGGATGGTCGCGTGTAGAGTCCCCGGGTGGGCGGAATAAGGTAGGGGTAAAAAGAAAGATAATACGTTCATGTGGCACAATAGTTTTAACTTGACCACAGTTTTTTAAAAATAAGCCCTTAAAAAATAGTTGAGATGTCCATTTACAGCAAAAATGCACTTCCATCAATCTGCCTAGATTTGCCTCCATTAAAGTAAAATAAAGACCTTTATTTAATAACTTATTTTATGTGCATGAGCAATGTGTAAAACCCAATGAACACAATAATAACAACGATTATGTAATATTCTTTTGTGAAACAAGCTACGTTTATGCAAAAGTGATGAAATGTCACTCTAAACATACAGTATACTAAGGTAACAAATGCTGATTGGTTACTCAGGTGTTATTCACATGCAGGTGCTTATTGCCTATTGTTAGCCACCCTGTAGTGTTCAAATCAAGTTGTTAAACAGCATGTTGTTGTCAGAAAGTTCAAAAACAAGACCAAAATCTACAACAACTAAAGGTCAAATAAGAAAAAGTAAAATACTATGCAGTGCAATCTTTGTAGAACTATAGATCAGACTTGTTCTTCTGTGTTTCGGGGGAACTGCTTAACAGTTCTTTGGGTAATTGATTTTTTTTTAGTGGATTTCTACAAACAACCATACACTTCAATGTGGAAGTTGCACCACTCCCAGCAGAGTGAAGTGGTTAATATTAGGGCTGCACGATATGAGGAAAATATGTGATACGCGATAACGTCGTTGAATATTGCGATAACGATATTACTTGCGATAAATTAACAGATATTAGAGTGTACTCAGTTCTGCCTTTCTGTTGCTTTCATTGTTCTTTTAAAATGCAACAAATTGCTTGCTGAATTTAAAACAAATAATCATTTCTAACATTCTTTTATTGAACTAATTGAACATTGAATTGACAATGACTGGCACTACTAAAAAAGAATGACATATACACTTTTAAAGTGCAGTTTTCTACTGATATTTTCTTTCAACTAACAAAAAACAATAAACAATAAAATAACGATATATTGTGCAGCCCTAGTTAATATCCAAAACTTTTATTTGGCTTTGTTGAATTATTATTGTCAATAAACTGATAACGCACAGGCAGGTCTATAACACTGTTAGCTTATTACTGGTGTCATTTACTGGTGTAATATTTTACAGTGAGACAGCACAAAGATGTAAAAAGACTATGATGCATGATAAACAGTGACGATGTGCAAACAGATCTTGTTTACTAAAAGTGGTCAGAAACAAAGTTTTAGATTTTTCATTTGAGCAGTTGATTCCTCCGCCATGTTTCCCTCAACAAAGCCAGCACATGTTTTCCGAACAGCCCCCGGTCTGTGTCTGAGAGCAGGAATGCGCGCTCCCTGCTGGACGGATTAGATTCCCTTTGATTGCAACCAATGAGCGAGCCGTGGACGCGCACAGATCACAGATCCCCGTGGCTGATGTCTCAAAACATCAGCCTCATCTAACAGGTGCTTGGGACGATCTCCATTAGGACATAACAGCCAATCAATGAAAAATAGAAAAAAATACCTGCATGTAGCTTTGATCTGATCCAGAGAATGCATCTTCTGCAGGCTTTTGACTATATACATAAGGGCATTACATTACATGTACATATACAGTTAAAAAATGGTCACAAAAAAACTCGACAAAACGCCAAAAGGCGACAAATGTCGGAAAAAAACGGCAAAAACTTCAGAAAATGCTCAAAAAAGGCGACAAAAACATTAAAAATTGTCCAAAAAATAATCGAAAAAGGCGACAAAAACGTTGAAAAAAGCATAAAAAATCTCATAAAAAGCGACAACAACCTTAAAAAGGAACAAAAACTTCGGAAAAAAATGTAACCCCATTTTACAAGTGTATTTACTCATATCAGTTATTTCTTTGGGTTCAGCATGTCTGATGTGTACAGGTGGTGTGTTCTCCAGAACAAAGGCTGCTGTAAATCTCTGTCATATTACACATTCCCTGTGCGGCTAGAGGACAGCCTCTCTTTGTTAGAGCTCAGGATCCAGTGCCAGAACTCCAAATTATTGTTAATTTTTGAAAGTTTTTTCAAGTTTAAATAGCCATCCACAGATACAGTTCATCCTAAGGATTCACTGTGCCACATGTATGTTTTAAAATTACATCATGATTGATAAAATCATGCCAACAATTATTAGGCTATCTTAACAGCTTAGTATTCTATGCAAAAAAGGTATGTAGAAAGGTTTTAGGCCGCCCTACACGTTATTGTAGGCCCAGTTTAATATGCAACTTCATTTTATATGTATATATGTAGTAGGTGTGTGTGGGGGGGGTCCCTGCTCCATCTCTCTTTCAGTTAAGGGTTCCTTGGCTTGTCCTATAAGGCTTATAGGACCCTCAATAGAATATATTATAAGATACACTAGTGAGTGAGCGTGCCCAATAGCAGGACTCTGCAACTGGATCATCTAAATGGTATACAGTTATCATTAGCGTTATTAATTACACCTTTGCTTTCCCCATGTCAAAATGTCCGCTGTTACAGTAAAGGTTTATAGGCGGGAGTCTGAACCAGGTAGAGAGCAGAGATAGAGGCTGAAGACAGAGAGAATATACTGCCTTGCTAAGTATACGGCGCCCCCTTGTGACAATTAATTGAAAAACATATCAGGTGGGGCGACCTCTAGCTCACCCAATAAGAGCGTGCGCCCAGTGTAGGCTGAGGCCTTTGCAGCGGCCTGGGGTTCGAATCCCAGACATGTGAATTGATCTCATCTCAGATGAATGAGATGGGAGTATAGCCAGTTGTTCCTCATCCCTGTTTGCTCAGCGCTGTTAAATTGTATAGACATGGGGGGGGGCGCCTGGGTAGCTCACCTGGTAGAGCCCGAGCCCATATAGAGGTTTACTCCTCGACGCAGCGGCCGCGGGTTCAGCTCCGACCTGCGGCCTTTTGCTGCGTGTCATCCCCCATCTCTCTCCCACCACACCCACTGTCATTCTGAAATAAAGGGGAAAAAAGCCCCCCCCAAAAAAAAACAACATATCTGGTGTATCAAATGTTAAAAAAGTTGTAAATATCGCGCACATGTCATCACACAGACAGGACACATGATGGAATGAATTTACATAAACTGTATCAAATTTATTCATCTCCATCATCACACCTCAGTATGAATTCTGCTTATAAGAATACGTGCGTATGCATTTATATGTTCTGAATCAAGCGTTTCTTTTGTAATAAAAAATAAATATGATATTTCATTTCAAAAGTCAAACTTTCCCACATTTTTCTTAATAGGAATGTCATATTGTAAATACCATATTAATGTGGTCAAATTACAGCAAAAACACAAAATCCTAAAAGCACTTTTGGTCAAGACAACAAATTTCTGATAACATATACTGATATATTTCTTCTGTTTATTATTCATTAAATCAATTATCATGGTCTATACAATGAATTTGAATAGCTTAAAGACATAAACACCATATAGGACAATGTTGATAGTACAGTACATGGACAGAGGAAGGCATTTCTGTGATGTAACACTTGACAGGTAATGTGTAAAACTTGACATGCCAGTGAAAGAATGGAGGTACCAAAGTTTTGTCACAGCATCAGTCATAACTCTGTTCTGGATTACAGCAGCAAACGGGAAAAACGGGGAACTGTAACATCCTCACACACAGTTGCTGTACTTTTGCACTTGTTCCCGGATGTCATCCCGCACCAAGGTGGCGTTTTGCTTCAGCTCGTCCAGCTCCATGCGTTGCTTCTGCATCCGCTGCTCGTTGCTCTTGAACCTTTTCTCCAGTTCTGCGACCGCAGAGAGTAAGACAGAGGTCAGAATGGGGAACAACGGGGGACTCTCCACAGATCAATGCTTCAATAAAGTATCCACAGGAATCATTAAGTACCAAAAGCATCATAGACTGTAGCATAAGATAAGGTATACTATATAATATATTAGGGGTGGGGGAAAAAAATAGATTCACATATGTATCGTGATGTTTCTTGCAATGATTTTTAAAATCCATTCTTTTCCCTAGAATCATTTTTTTTAACCAGTGATTCACCTAAATATTTTCTGTTCATACGTGATGTGCATTCTTTTTAGAAAACAATTAGTTTTTTTTAGAAATGTCTCATGATATATTGTCTCAAGAAGTGTAGTATTCTAATGACACAAATAAGCTTTTCTGCTATTTGAAGTTGCCTAAGCTTGTCTGTAATGCCTCTGTTTTTTTTTTGTTTTTTTTTATAAAATCATGGCAGATAGTTTGTATGGTCATTCTAATCACTTGAGGATAATATGGGAGAGGGACTCGAACTCAAACATTGAGGAAGAGGCATGGGAAAAGGTGGTTTCAGATGCAGGGTGGCCGGTGAGGGATGTGATTAGCAAATTCACACATTATAAGGTTATTCACAGGTATTATTATACACCAGTCAAGCTTCATAAAATAGGATTAATAAAGGACAATCTGTGTTGGAAGTGTATGAATGTAACAGGCTCCTACCGCCACCTTTTGTGGGATTGCCCCCTGGTCTTTCTGTTTTGGAAACAAATCATCAAAACTATTGCCGATTGGTTAGCCACACCATTGCCAGAGTCTCCCGAGCTGTGTCTACTTGGAGATAGGTCCCTTTTGCCACCATAGATTTCTAAAGCGGAGTCCGCTCTGACACTAGCTGGGTTTATCACTGCAGTACGAATCGTTCTCAGACACTGGAAAAGCCAAGTAAGGCCTAGTTTTACAGACTGGCTTAAGTTAATGACATCACACAGCCTCATATTGCAAGACTGAATGATGGTAGGGGAGGTCTGGTCTCAGTTCCTGCATTTTATTCAATTTGAACTGACTAGTGCCCCATAATTCATATTATTATCAAGCCTAATTCAATCTCACCCCATCTTTCTTTTTTTTTTACTTATTATTTATGTGTGTGTGTGTTTTAATTGTGAATTTTTGTTGTTGTTTTTCTGTCTTTCTTGCCCAGATTGCTGTATAGTGTGTGTTTAGTGCTGTTACATGTCGTTAAATGTGGCGTGTTTCTCACATGGAAAAACAATAAAAACTTTGATTATAAAAAAAGAAAGAAGTGCAGTATTCAACTTTTGTTTTTGTTAAAGAAGGAAAAGAAAATCGCAATACTCAATACTATTGAATGACAATACTTTCTAGAATCCCAATAAATGAAAATCGCAATTGAAATCAAATCAGCACCCATGTAGCGTGAAAGAATCGAATCGGGACAAAAGCATATGGTCCCAGCCCTAAAACATATGTAGAAACTGTATCCACCTGAGTATGCACACACAGAGCGAGGTGCAGATCAGTGGGAGCTTCTTTTTCTGGTTTATCAAAGAACCTGACAGATATCACTATACTCTCACATGATTTACAAAAGGAGGAGGAGGTAAACTGTTTCGTGACACCTGCTAAATTGTAAACAATGGCTGAAGTGTACTGTACGTAGTCCACCTAATGAAAAGACTATCAACGCTGAGAGCAGCTTCGTGTACTCACTCTTGAGTTGATCTATCCCTTTGGTGGCTTTGCTTAAGAGGTCTTCTGCCTCCTTCTTGATGTCCTTAGCCTTCTGGTTGATGCTATCCAGACCTCCAGACTCCCCGCCGAGAGAGTCCACCATCATCTGCAGCTCCTGGTACCGATTCTCCGTGTCGTTGAGGCTCTGGGAGAGACGACACAATAGTGTGAGATGTGATTTTCCTTTATTTGCTGTAAAGAAATCCTGGTAGCGTCCACAACATTTGCTTCCTTTCATACATTTTGTGGGACAAACGTGACATTTTTCAAAATAAAAGCACAACACAACTTCCCCGCCCTCACCTACTCACCTGCTCAAGTGAGGATGCTACTTGTGTGGCGTTGTTAGCCAGTGCTACGGCGTCCTTTGCCATCTGTCTGTTTTGCTCCGTCTTGTTCCTCAGAGCTTCCACCTCCATGGAAAGGTTGTTTAAACGCATCATGACATCCATCTGCTTATCCTCAAGCTGTGTTAGCCTCTCATCCACCTAGAAAAGAATGACACATACAATAGTTAAGAATTAAGGGGGGCCAAATGGAAAGATGTGGGAGAATGTAGTATTTTGATGTTGGAAAGACAAAAAAACAGCCTTTAAAAATAAAGTGCTCTACAGGCAGGTGGTCCACTTGCCTGAAACTCAACAGTGGGAGCAGGGAGAGTATGTGAAACAGGATCAAGTTATCATACACATTGCTAATTTTAACCCCTATTTTCCAACGGGCACGTCCAGGCCGCGTTCTGGCTGCGCCGCGGTTTTGCTTCATCCCATACCACACCGGGAGCATCTCAGAAGCGGAGCGCCTTGCCTGCCAGAGAGGTAGATTTTATTGTCTCTACAAGTACTTGAAAGAACAATTGCGTGTTTCACTCCAAGCACCACTGCCATTGAACTCCATGCCTTCTCTTTTCTGGCGTCGTCCTTATAAAAAGGCTCTGTGGAGTCTATTCTGTTTATCCACCTCCAAGATGAATCTCTGGTAAATTGACAGGATGCTCTCGCTTTTCCACTTTCTGTTTCGAAAGCCCTGTTGCTCGCGTGAAAATAGACCTGGCGCGTATCGTTAGTGGAGATCCGCTTCACGTGTCCCAGAAGGACGCGTAAAGCGGCTCTCCACTAACGATATGCCGCAACGGGGCTGGTGGAATATCGAGCATCGAATTGAATGGTCTCGATTGCTCGCTTGGGTTGCAGCGCCTCTGGAACACAGCACAGAAAACAGAAGTTAGGTGTGCTGTACCTCAACCGTAGCATCCCTTGTGCTGTTCAGGTTGTTGTTGGCCTCCTTCAAGGCTACTCTGGCTTTATCTATGGCCTTCTCAGACACATCCAGTGCCTGCTTGGTATTATTGGCTGTATCCTTCACTCCCTCTGCTCGGCTCCTGCACAATGACACAAGAAATTAGACAGATATGAAAGAGTATTGGCTGTGGCTCAGGTGGTAGAGCGGTCGTCTACCAACCGGAAGATCGGTGGTTAAATTCCTGGCAAGCAGTGGTTTTTGTGGCTCCCTTTTATTTGACATAAAATGTGTTTGGGCAGAAGCAAAACCCTGCTAAGCTTTACTTACTTGGCATCTTTAGCTTTGTCAAGCAGCTCCTTGGCTTTGCTGATGTGCTGTGAGGTTTGGTTGACGATCCCCTCGATGTTGGTGAGGTTGGAAAGGCTGTTCTTTATCTGCATGACCATTTTGTCCAGGGCGGTCCTGTTGACCGGCAGGGTGATCGACAACACCTGCAGAGCCACCTTCTCTATGCTCTCTGGATCTGCTCCCTCCTCTGGGCAGCAAAAGGGAGGAAGGAGAGAAAATAAACGCAGGAACAAAACAACACATTGAATACCAGAAAATACATTTTTGCCACAGCAGAAATGCTGCTGCAGTTGAACTGAAGTTACATTTCTTTTTTTTTAAGATTATTTTTTGGCCTCCATCTTCACAGGACAGCTGAAGACACAAAAGGGGGGGAGAGAGGGGGACTGACACGCAGCAAAGGACCGCAGGTCGCAGTTGAACCCTGGCCCGCCGCACCGAGGAGAAATCCTCTACACATGGGCGCCTGCTCCACCAACTGAGCTATCCAGGAACCCCTAAAGTTACATTTCTAAGCAGACAATTATAGTCAATAAGAAGTCACTGTAATTTAAAGCAAAGGTCACCAGTTACAGCATCAATATACCAGTGAGGAAGTCTCTGATCTTCTTAATGAAATCTTTGAGCTTCTTGTTGTTGTTTTCAAAGTGGTCCTTCTTCTTCTGGGCTTTCTTCAGCGTGTTCATCGCCTGGTTCTTCACATCCTGTGTCAGAGAGGCTATATCCTGGAGCTGGACACAGGAAACCAAGATGTCAACAGAGACACATTATACTTTGTCTCCAGTCATAGCAGATAAGAGGGATATATACGCCATACACTATATTCAATAAAAAGAAATGACCTTTCTGGCCACGCTCTGCAGCTCCTCTTTGGCAGCGTTCAGACCGTCAGTGGCGTTCCTGGCATGATTCAGTGCTGCTACAGACGTGCTCACTGTCCCATTGCATCCATGTCCTCCACATACACGATTGCCCTGGTCGTCGCGGCAACCGGCACCGCCGCATTGGCTGTCTGGGCAACTGCCGTTGACACTGGCATTGCTATGACCACCACATACCTGGAGGGAGCAACAATGCATTACCGTTGACATGAAATGATTCAACTGAATACAAAATAAATAAACATACATTCAGAAACAATTTGAGGCAAATCAAAGATTCCAATCCAAAGTGTCACAGCATTGTTTTCCAATATTCATTCTAGAATATATTATAAAATATAATCAATATTAGAATAGAAGAATATTAATTATCCAATCAAGATTATGTGTCAGCTGCTGAAAGTAACCTAAACCATTAAGTGTATAAAAAATATCTTCTAAAATGTTTTTCCTTGATTCTGCACAATGGAGAAACAAAACAAGAGAAAACAAGAAGGCTCTTTTGTTTTCTAGATTATCCACCTCAAGATGAAAACAGAGGAAAGAAAATGGAAAATCTAAACTTCAATCAGTTTTTTCCATCATCCAGGATAAGCGAAATGACTGATAAGCGAAATGACCGCTGCCTACCTTGTGACTGAGGTGATGGACTTTCTTGTCCAGGTCGTGGGCTTTCTGCTGCAGCTCGTTCAATGATTTGTTCTGAGCAGCCAGAGCGCGGAGGAACTTGTCTTTGCTGGCGTCCAGCAGGTCTTCAGTGACAGCGCGGGTTTCTTTGGACTGCTCCACAGGACTGAGGGGACCGGACACTGAAGCGTTGCATTTCTCCTCAGCCTTCACCGACTCCTGATAATACTTCTTCACTTTCTCAAACTGATCTGCGAGGAGACAGGTGAGGGTATTTATATATGTATGCATGTATCATACCATAATATTAGAATTTCTTTCACAATATTTTGCAGTTGCTGGGTTGAGATTCTCTAAATATGAATGCATCTTTATAAACTTTTCTTCTTTTTCTTGGAGGTTTTGTATCACATGTATTGTAGATGTTTGCTTATGCTGTGTTTACACAGACTGTATTGTAGAGCTGTGCTCAAAATATCGATACGGCAATATATACTCCTTTGCTGATATACGTATCAATGTGGATGCTACTGTATCAATACAGCAGCAAATGCTGGGATGGCAGTTTTGAAAAAGACACATCACCCATGGTAGAGCACAATAAAGCCAATAGGTGGCAGCCAAGGCCAATCCACGTTACACAAAACAAAAATCCTTTAAAGCATTAAAAAATGTAAGACTATTTTATTTGGATTTAATAACTCAGGGATTGGAAACTAAATATTTTATTTGACTTTTAAGATCTCTACGGGCCTCAATTTTCAGTTGGGCTGGGCAATATAAATAAACAACAACAACATCAACAAACATATGTTATGGATATTACGATATCCAATATGATAAGTGTTGTCTTTTTCTTGTTTTAAAGGCTACATTACAGTAAAGTGATGTCATTTTCTGAACGTACCAGACTGTTCTAGCTTTTCTGTTATTTTTTTTTTTTCTCACTTAGTCATTATATCCACGTTATTGATGATTATTTATCAAAAATCTCATTGTGTAAATATTTTGTGAAAGCACCAAAAGTCAACCCTTACAACATCGACATCGATGTATTTGGTCAAAAACATTGTGATATTTGATTTTCTCCAAATCGCTCAGCCCTATTTTAAGCGTTTTGAGTTGTGCGATCCCTGAACAGCTGTTATAGTAAATTCTGTGTAGGACATGGTCATTATTCAAAATCAACATGTATCTTGATATGTTTTTAAAGCCTCACTGACTTGACTGAGTTTGCTACCTGCAAATCCAGAGGCGAGGTAGTCATCTAGCAGGCGCTGTTTCTGAACAACAGTGGCGTTGATGTCCCTCAGCTCTCTCTCTAGGAGACTCAATGTGCGTTTCAGTGCCTCTTCTTCTTCTGCTGTTGTATTTAGCTCCCGGGTGACGCCCATCAGACGCCCGTCGGTCAGGGCGATCTCAGCCCTGGAACACATAGAAGCAGGATATTTGATATAATCTCCAGGCACTTGGTGGCAGCTGACAAATCATCCTAACCAACCTCGATGAACATCCACACATTATGTGGCATCATTACCTGAGGTCATCAATGCTCTGTCCAATCAGGTGGTGGATCCTGTCGCTGTCCTCCGTACTGATCAGATCCTGCACTTCTCTCAGCTTCCTCTCCAGCTCTTTGATGCGTGTGTCCCCGACTCCCGATGTGACCCCGCTCTCCAGGATCTTCTGTGCGGCGTACTGGATGTGTTCCAGGTCCCTTTTGATCTGGCACACCGCATCGTCCCACAGATGGAAGCACGGGTGACACCGGACACACTTGGGGAAGTCGCCGGTGAAGCCGCGAGCGCATTCGTCACAGCGCTTCCCCGCTGCTCCCTCCCTGCACTCACACGCCCCCGTTGATCGGTCGCACTGGGCCATCTCTGAGCCCAGCGGATGGCACTTACACTCTGAATGGGAGGAGGGGAGTGAAGAAAGACGGGAAATTAGCAGGTCCAAAGACTGTAAGATAGAATCTAGTCATGTCTCAAAGAAGCAGGTAGAAAGGGTTTTACAATGCAACAGATTTATCAAAAATGGGGCTGCCTGCAGCCGATATTGACGACGAGGTGTGGTACGGGAACGAGTCTTGTCATACATCTATGAACGGGAGTTGATGGCTAGCAGAAACAAAGGATGGAGAAAGAAAAATGTCTTTTGAATGGCAAGTTTAGTTTCAAAGCCCTTCCAGATGGTTCTCTCTACAATAATAAAGCTATTTGCATGTACTGAGTTACCACCGGAGTAGTCAGTCTCAAAAACCACTTGAGCATTAAAAACTTGAAAAGTATCCCTTTTAAAGTACATTTAGAAGAGATAAAATAAAATGTTGATTAATTTGCGATTAATCGCGAGTTAACTAGGACACTCATGAAAATGTTTATCGATTGACAGCCCTAAATCCTTAGGTTTTATTACATTATTAATGGAAAAGGCCAAGGCCAAGGACTGAAGCTGCTGCTGCTGCTGAGTCACATTGGACTGATTGTGTGAGGCGAAAGCGGCCGGATAAATTCACAAAGGGAAGCAAACATGTCCCCTTTTAATATGAAGAAACAGGGAGTGGACTTTGGTGTGATTGGGCGTGATGCAGTGGTAGACTGTTTTACAGCTTCACTAAATGTTTCTGCATAATTTATACTGTAAACAGAGAAGTCACTCACGAGTGTTACAAAAATGTGCCCCATAAAGTACAGTTTACCATAAGGTAATAATAAGGTAATAAGGTAAAATCACAAGGTGAGTTACCTTGACACTGCAGCCGTGGGTCTCCCCAGTGGAACTGCTCACACTCAGTGCACTGTTTACCTCCAAAGCCTGGACGACACTGGCACTGGCCTGTGAACTGTAGAAGACAGAGAGAGAGAGAGACAGACACAAATATCTAATGAGTAGGAATACAAAATTTGTTTTTCTTTCGAGTTCACTTTTACATTATCCATTCTCAGGCTTTTGGAGACTCTCGTGCTTCCTCACCATGTTGCAGTGAGTTCCAAGTGCGTGTTGTGGGTCGCAGCTACAGTGCTCACAGCCTCGGTCCTGACCGTAGTTCCAGTGGTTAGGAGCACACTGGTCACAGTTATGGCCGGCCACGTTCTGCCTGCAAGGGCAGGCTCCAGTCTGCCGGTCACAGTGACACCGTCCATCGCTGCAAGCAGACTGGACGGTGCCAGCAGTCACACAGGTACAAACTGAGAAGAGGAACATATGCACAGACAGAGAGAAGACAGTAAGGTTCTACTCTGTGTATACAGTATATGTTCCACAAGACATACATGTACTGTTTTTACATACAGTACAAATAATTAAATATCATTTTTATCTTTAAACTTCAAAGCTGAGGAACAAGTTGGTGGTACATCACTCACTTACATTTGAGTAGCTCGTATCCTAGGCAACTTACAGGGAATTTAATAATACCATGCGCTTCAAAAATTACAAGAAACCAAAGTTGCAGGCAAGATAATACAATTTTAGCTAAAACTAAAAACAACAGTCTTCAGATGTACTTCTGCCATCACCACTTACGTCTGCAGTCGTGGGCCAAAGCATTGCCATAGTAACCGTGTTGACAGTGGCCACAGGACGGACCGTCAGTGTGGTACAGACACTTGAGGCATTGGCCAGTCCTGGGGTCACACGAGCCAGGGTCCTTGGTGTCGATGTTGCCGTTGCACTTGCACGGGAGGCACTGCCCACCGGTTTGCTCTGGGTTGCCATGGTAACCAGGGGCACACTGGTCACAGCGGAGCCCTAGGGGAGAAAAGGGACAACATGGCATTACTAAAGTAGAGGGTCAGGTATTAAATAGTTCATTGTAGAATCAGCCACATTTCCATGATCTTGTATCAATCAGACAAGTAAAGTTGACCTATACACCCAATCACGTTTGTTTACAAGGACATCCAGGTAGAAAACTCCCGTACATACATACAATTTTAGATAAAAGAAATTTTGAATGTACTTTAAGATTCTTTTTTTAAAGAATTCTTTTTATAGGACATTAAAGGGGAGAGAGAGAGGGGGGGGGGGGGGACGTGCAGCAAAGGGCCGTAGGTCGGAGCTGCAGTGAGATAGCTTACCAGTGTAGCCTTGCCTGCAGTTACAGATGATCTGGTTAGAGGTGTGGTCAGCGTAACAGGAGTGCGCATTAAAGTGATCTGAGCCGGGGTTTCCAGGGCAGGGGCAGGGCCGACAGTGCTCCCCTGAACCAAGCACCGGGTTTCCAAAGAACCCATCCACACAACTGGGAGGAATGAGGGAGACATTTACCATCAGTCTGATAACCAGGGATGGAGTTAGGTAAAGTCTGACACAGAGTGATCCTTACCGTTCGCAGAGGTGTCCGGCTGTGTAGTCCCTGCAGTCTCTACACTCCCCGGTGCGGGGGTCACAGATGTCTGCGTGGCCGTTACACTGACAGGGGCTGCAGCTGGGGAAGCCCCACTGGCCTGGTTGGCAGTCTGAGCACTGACGCCCAGTGGCTCCCTGCCTGCACTGGCACTGGCCTGTAACCGGGTCACACTGGTGGCTCAATGAACCCTCTGAGTGGCAGTCACACGCTGGATGGGAGGAGGTATTTTAAGAGTTATTCACTGTTCTTCTATTGGATCAGAAACAACTAGTATAATGAAGTAGTTTAGTG
Source organism: Sander vitreus (assembly GCF_031162955.1). Classification (NCBI taxonomy): domain Eukaryota; kingdom Metazoa; phylum Chordata; class Actinopteri; order Perciformes; family Percidae; genus Sander; species Sander vitreus. The sequence continues at coordinate 5,102,998 of NC_135861.1, read as the reverse complement.
ACTCTTTTCTTCTTGGAAAGGGGCATGTGTTCAAGGTTTTTTCAACGTGATTATCACATTAGCACAAAGAACAATATATTTGTGTCTATTTCATTAGAGACAAACACCACGGCTCTAACGTTGGGCTCAATGATTTGTGTAAATAATTTTCCTCTAAGTTGAGACCAATACAAATGTGATTGGATGACCTCGAGAAAATCACTTTTTCAAAGTTCTGCTTTCACATATTGTATTGGTATCTAATTTGGCAGCATCAGTTTGACTTAGAGCGAAACTCAAATATTTGACCTGAAAAATGCTGTCAATGTTGTGACTATGTTACTAATGCTAATGCTATACCAATGTTGTATTTTCACTGTAGACCAAACCAATTTGATCTTTTGGCCTAAAATGAAATGGAGTACTTTGACTTATCTTTGGGTGAAATGGAATATAATTTTTTTTTTTTTAAAGACAGGGGTGCATCTACCGGGAAATGTTGCCACAGTATCAGGGACTGAAAAGATGTATATACTCTATGTCTTATGCTCTCTACCACAGAAAACAAAAGGCTCTACATATAAAATTAACGTTTGCTTATAAAAAGGACCTGGTTACTTGGTTTATAGCAGGATGACAATGAGAATGAGAAACATTATGTCAACAAAAACCAAAGAAGTAACCTTGTTAACAGACAAGCACAGATCACATCTGTAGGTTTGCCGATGATACAGTATAATTATCCAGCCATTACAGGGCTTAAAACAAGTTTGCTGGTCACACAGGCTACAATTTTTTTGATCATTTTCATTTAGCTTCGGTTTGACCCTGTGGGAACAGATGGGGTTGGGTAAGGGTGTTATCGTGTGACAGACTTTACTGATCATAGAACAGACTCACCAATGCAGCCATTTGCTCCAAAGCCGTAGGTTCCTGGGGTACACTGGTCACAGCGTCGACCCATCACGTTGGGTTTACATTGACACTCACCTCCCACCTTATGACACTCACCACTGAGGGAGCCCTGAGGGTCACACTGACAGGCTGGATACAACATATACAGATGAAAAGGCAAGACAGAAAATATCGGCCAGTTATTCATATTTAAAAAGCAACCAAGGATTCAAACTGTCAATGGGTTTGTTTTTCGAACCCACATCCTCTAAATCTGTGCTTGTTTTGTGTGCTCCTGTATCTACTTACACAGAGCACCATCGTGAATGATGGATGAAATACTACAGATGAGTTTGGAGCACATCTCAGCCAGGGCGGGCATAGGTGTCATCATGAAGGAATCCAGACACACGTAGCGAATCATCTCCTCCCGCCGCTGCTCTGCCTCTGGCTCGTTACCTTGGAAACCAGGAAGCTCAGTGTATTTGGGGATCAGGACCAGCTTTAGGGGAAACACACAAAGGTTAAAAAAAGGATTGTACTGTACGTAAATATGCTGGGATTATGAGCCAGGGAAGCAGCATAGCCAACTTTCCTATTGCAGAGAAGACAGTACTAAAATAGGTCTCACAGAGATATAACAACTCAAAGACACGATGTGTTTTCAAGTTTTTTTTGACAGGACATGATCATGACTAAAAGGACAGATAAATACTGCACTACCAAAATCTGTTTAATGTTTAAAGAAACTTTGTCTTTAAAGGTGCCTTTTATTTTTCGTACTTAAAAGCTGATCCCAAGCCCAGCTAAATGTAACATTTGCATTTGTGTTTTCCCACCACTAGGGGGAAACCTCGTGGTACATGAAGCCCTAAGCAACATGCACAGGTGGTCACCTTTTTCTAAAGAAAAGTAAAAGTCCTGCATTAAAAATGTTACTTAGGTAAAAGTATGCATCATCATGAAAATGTACTTAAAGTATTAAAAGTAAAATGACTCAATGCAGAGAAATAGCCTATGTGTTATACTATTATATATAATTTGATTATTATTACTCATAATGTAAAAGCAGGATTGTACTGTTGTAGTTGGTTGAGGTGGAGCTGATTTTGAACTATTTTTTTTTTTTAAAGATTATTTTTTGGGCTTTTTCTGCCTTTAATGGACAGGACAATGAGAAAGGGGGAAGACATGCAAGAAATCTTTCTAAATGATGAAAAATAAACTAACATTTCAAATATTAGAAGGAAAAACAGCAAATCTTCACATTTGTGAAGCTGGAACCTTAAATGTCTTTACATGAAAATGACTTCAACGATTACCAAAATAGTTGCCAATTAATTTTAACTAATCGATTAATCAACTTATCATATCAGCTGCACTTACTGTACATACTGTTGCGTAGTTTAACGGATAGCAAAACATCATTTTTCATAAGCTCTTTGTATGTTTTGAATGAAAAAATCGTAATTTGTAAAGTAACTGGTAACTAAAGTCAAATAATTGTAGTGAAGTAAAAAAATACAATATTTCCCTTTGTAAATGTATAGGAGCAGAAGTAGAAAATGGCATGAAATGAAAAGACTCAAGTAAAGTACCTCACATTTGTATTTAAGTACAGCACTAATAAATGTACTTAATTACATTCCACCACTGCTGCACCATTCAAACAGACATAGAGGTAGATAATGAGGGTGTGGGGGGGGGCTGATAGTCTTGGCTCACCGAGTCAATAAGAATGAAAGCAGTGAGATGTCTGTGTGTGACCCCGTGGCGCTGGAACCTGATTGAAACCACGTAACGATTACTGGGCTCGAAACAGAATGGCCTGGGCATCTGGATGTATCTGGAAAAATATAACATACAAAAACACTTAAATACATAAGTCAAAGACGAAGATTTTCATGGAGCTTATAAAGTGACAAGCACTAGATCTTGTGCACTTGTGTGGGGCCGGGACGTGGTGGCAGCTGGCTAAGCAAGGTAATCCACATATCCCTCCCCAAGATCCTCAATGTTGGGCATTTTATAGAAAGAAAAAGCAAAAAATCCAGCCTTAAGGAAAATACGTTTTTTCTTTGTTATTTGCTATGATTATAAGTTAGATGGACAAAGATTGTGTTTATTGATTTCTATAAAACTTTCACAAACAAGAAATGGAAAAAAAGTTCCACAAACACAAGAACTGGACTGATGCCAAGCCTTTTAGCATTTTTGCCAAGAACGTATGACTGTACTTATGACTGTAATATTGTAAACATTGTAAAAAAAAATTTTATTTTTTTTTTTATATTTCAGTTCAAGGTCCAATGTGTAGGAATTTCTCCCATGTAGCGTTGAGATCATATATCGCAATCAACTCTCTCGCACCACGCAGTTCAAAGTACGTATTACAGCTACGGTGGCCTTCACGCTTCAAAAAGCCGGTCTCTTGAGCTTTTCAATATCCTTTTTCTTTTTCTGGGCGAAGAAGACTCCTGTTCCTGAAATTTGGATTTTGAATACGTGTGGTCCTCCATGTTTCCTTCTTCAAACTTACCGGGCCCGGGAAGCGGAGATACCCATTAGCAGCATTAGCAGCACCTGTGAGTTTATCGTGTGACAGCGAAAACGCAAAAGGCGGAGCAGTATGTCCTGTATGTCCCTTACCGGCTAACATATTTCAAGATGGCGCATGAATATGGAGCGTTTACCCCAGTTCATGCGAATGCAAATGTAAAATTTCAAGCCGAAAGGAATACTTGGAATTGATGGTGGTGGTAAATATTCATGAAAAAGGACAAGTTTGTGAACGGGCAACACAGGTTCTGATAATGAACAACTAAACACGTTACACACTGGAACTTTAAAGGAAGTTGAATTCCAACTGAACAGAAATAGTACATTTCAACTCAGTAATTGTTGACTATGATGTTTTGGTGGTAGGTTATTTCCTACTTCCATATCTGATTTGTTTGTCTATTTCCAAAGGAACCACTGTTCACCAGAGGCAACTAGATCAACCCTCTACCTGTGTGGGGCTTCCACCCCTGTGTCAGTGTTTTGGGCTCATTTTGCTAATTGGTTTTGGCTGATGGACCAACCACAGAAGAGAACGGAAGGCAAGCTACGGTCTGCTGAGACAGCCAGATCCGGGCAGGGTCTGACCTCTTAGTTCCAGATGAGTTCAGACTCTGAAAGGCTTTTCAGCAGATTGAAACTTAACAGTCTTACAGTTAGGCTCTCCCTGTTTTTGATGCTTTATCCTACTTTTTGTTTCCTTAATTTCAATAATATCAAGAATATTTAACACTTAATCCAGTCTGATCTGCAGTAATCTGTCTGATGTGTTGACTTTGCAACAGTGCAATACGCTTTTCATATCATAAGATCAAACTGAGGTAAGCCCTGTAATGATTTAATGATTTAATGATCTTCCTGTTCAAGAAGATATTTTAGTCTATTAACAAGCCTTTGAAAAACGGAGCGTGAGAACATGGACAAGTAATTTGACTCAGATTCAAAATGACTACCGTTTGTCAATGTGTTCAGAAAGGCAGATGAAAAAAGCTTTGCTTTGAAATCTCTCATTCATATTAATGGCACACTATTATCTTAATTATCTTTGATCCTTTATAAATAGGGGGTAAAATAAAGTGATAACAGATTCAATGAACCTGCACCAGATGTATGAGGATGGATATACAACCTCTGTGCCAGACTGTACCGTTCTCTGCTGCCCGTCTTCAACAGTTTTTTTCCCACTCTAAACTTCAGTAAACAAAGCTGCTACTTTCCTTTCATATCACTGTAGGGGATTCTTACACAGGCTTTATAGCATGTTTGCCTTCCTATCAGTAAATCAATATTAAAAACCACCGCAGGGTACAGTGAAATAAGAATACAAATACAGGCTTGACTTATACAGAGCATACTGTACAAGCCAGGGCAGGTTTAAATGACAACAATGTAATGATGCAATTCTTCCTGAGCAATAAAAAAATACAAACCCTATCAACACCTGGGATACTTTAACAAAGCCTTTAGTGACTTGAACAAACATGCTGGCAACAATGGCCCTCTCCCTCTCACACACACTTAAATGTATACAAGTTTTCGTACCTGTTGCGGTGCGGCAGAGTCACTGTATAGAGCTGTTCAGTTGGTAGGAGGTTTCCACACCGGAGACTGGACGGCAGCACTACAGATGTTATACTAACTATAGCCTCCCAGTCCTCTGTGGACTACACACACACACACACACACACACACACACACACACACACACACACACACACACACACACAGGCTTAGTTCAAAAGCGCCTCAATAAGAGTTTTACATCAATCTGGTATGTCACGGTCCACACACATACCTCAGGTTCGTAGCGGATCATTATGTCGTACTCCATGGCATAGGGTATGTTGTCGATAGTGAACACCAGGCCGGCACCATCTTTGACACGCGCAAAACCAGGTCCTGTCCACGTCACCATGTGGCTGGTAGTGTGCTCTCTATGAACGGGCCTCACATCCGGCTGAGAGAGAGAGAGAGAGACAGATTACCAAAGAATAATTTTCTTACTTAACTACACCTCTCCTTTAAACAGTACTATACAGTATATTATACTTTATGTTTTCCCCTCACTGACCAGACGTTCTACTTTCTTCAGAATGACAGGTGTGTGCTCTGTATTATAGGTCTGTGAAAGTCTAATAGAGATGTGCAAAATAAAATCGATTCACATTCGAATCGCGATTCAAAATTGATTCATATTTTTAAATTATTTTTTATTTTAATTGTATGTTTACTGCAATCACATGGGAAAAGTAACTACATTTACATACTGTGAATCGTTTTTTTTGAATCGAGAATCATTTTTGAATCGAAAATCGATTGCGAATCAAATCTTGAGCCTGAAAATCGACATCGAATCGAATCGTGACATTTTCTGAATCGTGCACACCTAGAGTCTAATAAAGCAGTTTTTGGTTCTTAATCTTTACTTGGTCTCATTTTCGGTAGTCTTGATTACAACACTGGACTCAAAATATCCCAAAACTCCTACTGTACATACTCACCTCTCTTTCTTAGCTTGAGTAGTTTGAAATGATTTCATTCACTTGACAGCCAAGCATTTACAGCAATTAGGCAAAGTACTCTAAAATTGCCAAGTGGTGCATACAGCACATGAGCACACAAACCTTTAAAAATATAAGCTTCAGAAATTCTATACCGTTGATGTGAATACATAAGCTATTCATTTATTAATTGCTAAAACACTAAACCCCATTCTCTGAACCAAATGCTCACTGGCCTAAACCCATTTGTCGAATCAATCACTGTTGTTGCAAAACTCTAAACACATTCTCACTTGTGTTGCAAAATGGTTAAGACTGGCAGCAAAACTTAAACACAACTACAGTTGTCATCGTTTTTGCGGTATAACAATATTTTTCAGTGTACTGTCATGTGCTTTTTTATTGCGTTTTCTTTGTTCTTTGGCCTTTTGCAGTTGGACTACTGTATTGTTCTACAAGTGCCTAATTTACAGACATTCAATATTGTATTACTTTTCATTGCAAAATGTGTATCTATATAAGGGTTGCACGATATTGACAAAATGTGATATTGCGATATCGATTATGAATATTGCAATATTTATATTAATTTCGATAGTTTTAAACATATGTAAAATTACAAAAGTTACGGGAAAACGCATCAAAATAGATTCATAACAAATACAACACAAGGTTTATGGGTTAGGGTTATATTGGACTGGTCCAACATGAATAAATAAATAAGGACCATGTCTACAGAACAGGACATGTTTTACTGGTGATACAGCATAAAATATATAAATAAAGAGAACAGGACACAACTTTTCTTTCTCTTCTCTGATTTGTTCCGTTTTGTTGTCTATCTATTTCTTCACTTACACTGTCACTCTGTTGATATATGTACACACGTCACGTGGTACGCTCCATAGGGTTTGTCACTAGTGGCCCCGTGCGCTGACGTGTGCTAACATGTGCAAGTGACACGGTAACTGGCCAATGAAATGATGATCATTCTAGCGTTTCAAGCGAGCTCTAAATCAAACACAACTAAGCCACACAGCTAACGGACGGGACGCAGCGCTCCACAAAATAAACAAAATATTGCATACTTATTGCGACACTTTCGATATATTGAAATAAAGATATTGAGTCGATATATCTTGCTCCCCTAATCTATATGAAATAAACTTTGTTTTTCTGTAACTACATGCCCTGTGATGTGCAATCGAGAAAAACTGTATTACAGTAACATCATGCTAATAACCCTTCAATTGTTCTGTATCTTGTCAAACCATAAATGAAACTAGTGAGTAAATCAAAGCAAGTATCCTACTGTTTGTTGAAGCTGGCGGATACGTCTCAGCGCTGCCCGATGTTGCTGCGAGTTGGTGATGCGACGGTGACGCCGATGCCTCCTCAGCTGGTTGCTGAGGTGCTGAACACAGTCGGTCTCTGCCTGAGGACGAACTTTGCCCTGAGAGGAGACAGGAGGCAGGAGGCAAGAGACAGGACAGAACAGGACAGAAGGAGAGGAGAGGAGAGGAGAGGAGAGGAGAGGAGGAGGAGAGGAGAGGAGAGGAGGAGGAGGAGAGGAGAGGAGAGGAGAGGAGAGGAGAGGAGGAGAGGAGAGGAGGAGGAGAGGAGAGGAGAGGAGGAGGAGAGGAGGAGGAGAGGAGAGGAGAGGAGGAGAGGAGAGGAGAGGAGAGGAGGAGGAGAGGAGAGGAGGAGAATAGAGGAGAGTTCATGAGGGTTTGTGTCGATCATACATAATGTAGAACATTTTACAGCAGCACTTCTTGCAACATCCAGGGACTCATCCTGCCAAGCTTTCTCGTTCCAAAAGTGAAAATGACAAGACAGAGCCCAAAGAGCCATGCTGTGCTGAAATTGCCGGAGCGTGACAGAGAGAAACAAAGAATGTGAGGCACTGTGTTCTTCCGTGTGTGTGTGTGTGTGTGTGTGTGTGTGTGTGTGTGCGTGTTGTACGTGTTAGTAAGTGTGTGTGCCGCTTGGCAATAATTAGTTGTGACAGGTTGGTATCTGCCACTGTCGGGTGTTTTTTATGGCTCACTTCAGCTGCGGAGTTTGAATTCTGTACAGAAATGCAGGACTTTGACTGTATCCTGCATTGCCTGTACCTCTTTTTTGACCTTTAGCATGTACCATGTACACTCAATTTCCATCCAGCGTCAGTTAAACAAGCAACACATCCCCTAAAGACAGCAGCCTCATATGTCAAATATGACACTTCTCCTCTTGCTCAGTTTCTTGCACCTTTTCTCATAACATTCTGAAGTCAGTACTTGCCTTTTTTTACACATTCCTGTTGTTGTGATGTTGTAAGTGTGGACTGTCTGAGCTTGCCCAAAGGGCTGAATGGGGAAGTGAAGGGGGCAGATGATGAAAGAGACAGTAAAGAATGTGAGAAAGCAGGTAGAGATGTTAGAGGATAGCGACAGTGATGCAGACTGATGAGATGAGTGTGTGACAGCAGGAACAGGCGTGTCTCTTTGTTTGTTTGTTACAGGTTGGATGAGGGGAGCTTAAAGAGAATATTATTAGATATCAGTGTTGTGTTTTGAATAAATATCAGTTTACTGGTTAAACAGGAGAAAAAACTTTTTAAGGATTTTGCACTAGCTGACTATGCAAACTGTTACAATAAAATGTTGTACAATATAATTTAAAATAATCAAAGGTTAATATTGCAAAGGGACTTGGAGGAGGACGTATTATCTCTAAAGGCCTTAACACACCAGCGGCGGGTTTTTTTGTGCTATTAATTTGCGCGTCAATATGTTTTTTTGCGAACAGTTGTTTTTGTCACATACTTTCACACGGGCCATGAACAGCACGCGGCAATAATGGAACGTAATCCTTTTTCAACAACAACACTGAGGCACTTAGTCCAAACCCAGAGCCGAACAAGACGACAAACTTTACTCCTTTCAACCTTGACAAAGGCAGCACATACCAGAGCCACTCTTTTGTTCTTACCTTTCATAATAATAAAAGTCCTAGACTGTCCATTTGTTTACCTGACGGTATGAATATTCCCAGTTGAGCATTATGCCTTTTCTTGTCATTCATTCGTAACGCTCTCAGAGTGATACGTCTCCTCTAGTAAAAAGCTAAATTTAGTAGCTGCAGCTATTATATTGTGTCGGATACATATTTAATCAACATTAAGGTAAGTACTGTATCAGACTGGACTCCAATGTTAAAGGTGCAGTAAGTGATTCTGCACAAGACTGTTGATATTGTAACTCATGCTACGTTTACACGTGGCCGGCTATTTTCATAAACGGACATTTCAACCTCTCCGCTTTCAAAAAATAACATCGTGCGCAGCTGTCAGTTTTCAGAAACGTGTTCGTTCACACGTACCCGTGTATGTATGCTGTCAATGCTGTCAAGAGCATGCCAAACCTGTAGGTGGCAGTGTAACGAGAAGCTCAAGCCCACATTAGCCAATCAGAATCCCGAAAATAGCAACAACAGCAACGAATCACTTCCTCTCTCTTCTCTTCCTCACTTCCTCGGCTGCCTAAACCTCCGTTTATCTCAGTTTACATGCAAACGTGCAAACAAAGTTTTCCAAAATCTCCACTCTTGCCGGAGTTTTTATAAAGAATCGTTTTCAGAGGCGAATTCTCCGTTTGCGTGTAAACGAAGGGCACAAACGAAGGTCTGTTTTTCAAAATAACCATGTACGTGTAAACGGGGTATCAACTGCCAAACAAATACATCACCCCCTTCAGAAGCTCCGCCCCCCAGAATCACAGACAGATAACTACTGGCCGGCACATTCAAATGCTGTCTCCCCCCCTCCCGCCTACCATCAACATCTGATGTTGCCGATTAGCTGGAATAGTGTTTTATGTCTCGTGCACTGCTTTCTGTTTGTTTTCCAGATAACACTGGATTTTTTTTTTGGACCGTGAGGAGATATTCACTGAATTTGACAAAAAGTGTATTGGATTAACATCACTTACTATACCTTTAAAGGACTTGGATCAGGTCAGACATGAGAGAAGATAGAACAACTTTTCCTGTAAAGTGGTGTATATTTTTGTGATGTCTTTGTGTCTGATTCTAATAAGCCTTCAAACTGATCTTGCCGGTTTATATCTCTCTTACATATATTACTATTAAGAGTCTGAATCATGGGTGCCTGGATAGCTCAGTTGGTGGAGCGGGCGCCCATGGGTGGAGGTTAGCTCCTCGACGCAGCGGGCCCGGGGTTCGACTCCCACCTGCGGCCCTTTGCTGCATGTCATTCCCCCCTCTCTCTCTCCCCCCTTTCATGTCTTCAGCTGTCCAATCAAAATAAAGGCCGAGCTACATTGAATCATAGTACTGTGCTCACCGGCAGTGCAGAGTCACCGGGGGAGTGTCCAGTAGCGTCTTCTGCCTCGTATTTGTAGTAGTCCAGCGGCGCACAGAAATACCCAGGCTGAACCTCTGAACACTGTCGACCAATCAGATGCCTCCTGCAGTCACACTGGCCGCTCTCCATCATGCACCTTAAGTAACAGACAGAGGCCCATTTAAATTTAAAAAAGACCTGCAAAGTACAACAAATCTCTTTCTCAAAAACATTTTGAAAATCTATACCTGTTGTTGAAGGCTCCACCGAAGTCACAGTCGCATGGTCTGCAGCCGGCCAAGTCGTTACTGAGCCCCCAGTATTCAGGCTACAGGGATGGAAAAGAAATCTCAAAACCAGGATGTACGGTGACAAGTCGAGTGTGTAGGTTTTACACTTGGCACTGTGTCTAGGCTCTGTTGGCCTTGTACAGCTTACTCAGTTGTTACTATGTAATATACTCTTTTTAGTCTGGCTATCACCAGACCAAGCTCAATCTTTTAAGATTGTCTGGGGAGTCTGCTCTGTATTTTCTACTGCACAAGAGGCGTGATCAACGGGCATTGTTCAAATGACTCTGTACGCAATTGGATAGTCCTTCAACCAATCAGACCAACGATCCGGGTGACGTACTTTGCGACAGCGGCATCAACTGGTTGCTGCGCTTCGGTGGCCGCCATGTTGAATGTAAACAAAAAGCTGCTGGCCGTCGCTTCTCTATTGTCATCGTGTTAAACCCGCAAATAGCGCGCCAGGTGGATAAGCCAGTTCGTGATCGCTCCCCGCAGATTCGTAACGGAAGAGGATAGAAAAATGTACAGGAAAACCTCCACTTCTGAGTCATCACTTTGACAGTGTGACAAGGTAAACAGTTCAGGTCAACTGTCTGGTGACACAATTGCTTTCAGTTGTGCAAGACGTTAGAAAATGTTAAAACATTACTTTTTGCTCTATGTGCAACTGCTCTGTGGGGGAAATGTTGAGTCTCTGTAAATTATAGAGTGTGGTGTAGACTGACTCTATCTGTAAAGTGTCCTGAGATAACTTTGGTCATGATTTCACACTATAAATAAAAAAATGAATTGAATTGTAAAAAATACACACCTGGCAGTGCACCAGCCAAACAGCCTAACTCTCTTTTCTCAGTTTTATTTCTTCTTTAAATATGCTTCAACAAGGACAATTATGAATGCTAATTAACAGCCATGAGTATGATCTTTTGATCTAAAAACCCAAAATTAGCAACAGATTTTATGCGAAGAACAGTTGTTACTAACCAGACACTGGTTGCAGTAGCGACCAGTGACATGTCTTTTGCAGGAGCAGTCCCCACTGATCTGGTCGCAAGGAGCTCCCATCATGATGATGCCACGAGGGTCACAGTTGCAAGCTGACGGAGACACACACACACACACACACACACACACACACACACACACACACACACACACACACACAAAGAATAAGATTGTGGCTGATGTGCTATTTACAGATCTTAAATGCAGATTATGTGGTTTTGTATTCAAAAACAACATAAATCCATTTTCATCCCTGTTCAAACACAAAGTGTTTTCAGTGGCAGACAAACACACACACATACGTACGCTGACAGCCCAGCGGGTCGTTCTGGCTGAGTCCGTAATAACTTTCCTTGCAGTCGTCGCAGCGCGTGCCTTTGACGTTGGCTTTGCAGCGACACTGTCCTGAGATCATGCCCATGTCCAGGTCGGTGTGACTGTCACACACTCCTCCCTCCGTTGATCCGACTGGGTCACAGTCACAGGCTGGAGGTGGGGGGGGAATGAGAGGCAAAAACAAAATGGCATAAATGGGAAACTTCAACGGACAGAGAAGAGAGCAATGAGGACATTATTTTGAGAAGCTTTTAGGTTCATGATGCACATAAGATCTGCAAACTGACACTTCAAAATGGTCGTTATAAAACCCTTGACATACATTGTGTTAATTATTGTAACCGTATTGTGCCGTTATGTAACTATTTGTAATACTTTGATTGAAATGCAGTCTCGAGGATTTCATTCAGGCTGATCATCAATAGGCTAAAGGACACAAAATGAGAATATCCTCGAGTAGAGGTGTGACGCGAGATTAAAACGTGACGGGATTTCTCAAGGTAAAAAGTGTCTCGCGATATCACTACACAAGTGCAGAGGAGCAGCCAGCAGGAGATAAGCGCATCTGTCTTGAGTGTTTTATGGTAATTTATTTGTTCTTCAGAAAGTAATCACTGTGAAACAATACTGAAATGAGCTTCATTTCTCTGTCTACTGTACAATGACAAATTCAAGTAGCCTATAAAAACTACTGGTCTCAACTACTGCCAGAAAACGCTGGGTTACTTGAAGAGACTCTCTCTACCGTTCATATGGAATGAATAACGGTGTAACTGTTAGTTATACAGGAGAGTCATTTGAGTTTGTGGCAAAACCTTTTAGTGTTCGTTTTTGATTTTGTGACTTTCAGTTGAATAAAGGACCAGAGCTGAAGATCTTTGCCGAAACCCGACGGTTCGGTCTTAATTTCTATCATTTTACACTGGCCCGGGCCGGGCTCGGGGTTGCGTGGTGAATGAGCGGTCCGGTGATGCGTTTTGATTAGGGCGATAATGGATGCTGAGGAGGTGAAACGGAGGCTGGCTTCTGGAGGACTTATTTTATTTCTTTGTTCCAACTTCCAAGTGGCCTATAGCCTATGTTAGTCATGAATAAATGCTGTTAAATTTTTTTATAAATGACTCATTCTTGACATAAGGCAAAAGAGCTGTGTGCGTGGGCATATTTGAATAATGTCGGGCTATAAACGGGTTCAGGCTTTTAAGAAGCTGTCAATCAAAATGTACTGCTCAGGCCGAATTCTGTCGGACTCAGGCCTTGTCGGGCCTAACTTTTAAGGCCCAATTACAGCTCTATAAAGGACAATTTTTCAGTCTTATTTCTTCATTAAAGTTTTTTTTTAAATAATGTTAAAATCTTGTCTCATCTCGTGAACCCAATCTCTATCATTGAGGCAAGCACAGGAAACAAATGAAATTGTTACAACCCAATGGCTGGAAGATTTCCTTTCAAATGTTTCAGTGAAAATAAGATTTTTTTACTCAATACTGAATTTACAGTGAATATCCACATAATGGCTGGAAACAATTTGTTCAAAAGAATAAATGACTCACCTATGCAGACCTGTGGGTCCCTGACATCCCTAATAGGGTCTTGGTAGTAGAAAGGTTTGCACATCTCACAGTTGCGTCCCATGGTGTTGTGCTGACAGTCGTCACACACTCCTCCGCTGATGTTGCCCGTGGCCAAATACACCGCCATGTCGAAGTGACAATGGCTTGAGTGGCCATTACAGTTGCACTCTAGAGACACAAGCAAGAAATTAAACAAATAAAGACTAATTAGACGCACACAAACATTACCTAGATAGACTATAAGAGGTAACCACAAAGTCCCCAGTAGCAGTTACAAAGTTACCGATCACATCAGCTCCTGTCATCCTACTTAACACTTTAAAAGTAGCAGACAGTTTAATGAACCAAGGAGAGACTGCAGGATGGCTTTTCTGAAGGAAACATTTACAGTAGGGCTGCAACTAACGATTATTTTCATTGCTAATGTGTTGATTTTTTTTCTCGATTATTCGATAAGTTGTTTGGTCTATAAAATGTCGGAAAATGGTGAAAAATGTTGTTTCCAAGACCAAAGATGATGTCCTCAAATGTCTTGTTTTCTTCACAACTCAAATATATTCAGTTTACTGTCACAGAGGAGTCAATAAACTAGAAATATTCACATTTAAGAAGCTGAAATCAAAGATCTTTTACTTTTTTTCATAAGAACATTCTCTCAAACCAATTAATTGATGATCACAATAGCTGGCGATTACAGTAATTTAATAGTTGACAACTAATAGATTAATTGAACCTTTGCAGCTGTAATTTACAGTACCCCTTAGATTAAAATACAGCAGTACATGAGCAGTATATCGATATCTGGAAGATTACTACTATTACTACTTCAAATCCTTAATATTTATTATATTTATTTATGGCATCTTAAATATACTTTCAAGATAAAGGAAAGACTGAAACTCCTTTCAGTGTGTTTATGATGAGCACAGAGGTATTTTAGAAAGAAAAAAAACAGTGTGTGTGTGTGTGTGTGTGTGTGTGTGTGTGTGTGTGTGTGTGTGTGTGTGTGTGTGTGTGTGTGTGTCTTCCCACCTCTGCAGGTATGTGGGTTCTCTGCCTCCGCTGGTCTCCATGGCAGGTCATTGTGGAAATGTCGGCAGCGCTCGCAGTTCAGGCCCTCTGTATTATGTTTGCATACACAGCGACCGTGGATCTGACCAATCACAATACAGCAAAAATGTTAATGTAGGCATTGTCAATAATAATGGCATGATAACGTGTCCTGAACAAATGAGGCAAGCTGATGTTTCTATTATTTTCGCACAGATTCTGCTCTTTTTGTCAACATACTTCTGTTTGGTCCCAGGGCTAGAGCTCTAATCTGGCCTTAAAAGTTAGGCCCGACAAGGCCCGAGCCCGACAAGTACATTTTGATTGACAGCTTTTTAAAAGCCCGAAACCGTTTACAGCCCGACATTATTCAAATGTGCGCACGCACACAGCTCTTTTGCCTTTTGTCAAAAATGAGTAATTTATTAAAAAAATTACTTAATTTATTCATGACTAACATAGGCTATAGGCCACTTGGAAGTTGGAACAAAGAAATAAAATAAGTCCTCCAGAGACCAGCCTCTGTTTCACCTCCTCAGCATCCATTTTCGTGCTAATCGAAACGCATCACCTGACCGCTCATTTACCGCGCAACCCGGAGCGCAACCCGGAGTGCAAGCCTGAGCCCGGCCCGAGCCCGTGTAAAATGATAGAAATTAAGACAGAACCCGACCGAACGTCGGGTTCGAGCAAAGATCTTCAGCTCTACCCAGGGTACATAGTCCACTCGCTCACCATGCCGTTCTCCCGGGCGTCCACCCCTGGCACTGGGGCGCACTCTGAGGCGTGTCCGTAACAGAAGCAGCTCCCTCTGACCACCAGCTCATAGAGGGCGTAGTAATATTTCTGCAGGACATCGAAGCGTCGGTCCAGCAGGTCGTCTCCCAGAGTGTTCAGCTTGGTGAAGTTGATACGCAGGTTGGTAATACGCAGAAGTTCTGTAAAGGAGAAAAACTGATTGATTAGGTGTGATTTGTGAAATTAACCCATTTCATGACAAAACTGAAATGTCCTTAGTATGCAAACATTTTTTGAAATTACTGGCGTTAAAAAAAATATGTCATAACTCAAAAAAGTAATATAGCCTATTTTCTTTAAAAGCAATATCCCAAAAAAATGTATCATAAAAAAACACTATGCTGTGCTGCTAAAAACAGTGTCAGTGATAAATATTCAGAGATAAAAGTCTCCACTGACCTTGAATGTCCAAGCTGTATGGGTCTTTCACATGAATGGCGGGATCCAAAACCTTATAAATGACCTGGATACAGAACAGAATTTTTCAGCTCAAGAAAGAAAGAAATCCCATTAGATTCTGGGATTGAAGACGATCATAGCCAGCTAAAACAACAGATGGTAGCCAAAAGCAGACACGCCGCGTGAAATAAACACATTTGCAAAGATCTGAGCTGCAAAGAAATAAGTTATTTAAGCTTCAGTTAATAAATAATGTGTGCAAGTCAGAGTCACGTTCCCAGAGTTAAATGGCACCTCTCTTTTATGAAAATCTGTTATAGATACATATTTATTACACTTCTGTTGCTTTGTGGTGAATTCACCTATTGTGTGTACTGGCAAGGAACCAATGGGCTTGGTGCCACAGACAGCGTCAGGAAGCCAGACAGTATCAGATATGGACTAATACATTGTTGGCTCTGGGCTTTTTATGGGTTTTGTTTTTTTAACAACAACAAACATTTTGAATATGACCAGCCTTATGTTTTGATTCTGAACTAGACACTGTCTCCTCCCTGTCTGACATGTCTGTGCCAGCACCTCCTCTACTTCTTACCTCTCCATTAGTGGAGGGTTCGATGTCGGAGTAGCGCTCCTCGCAGATGATGTCATTGATGTGGTGCAGGCCGTTGGCGGGGATGCCAGGAAAGGTCTTGGTACAGTTTGAGGCAAAGTAGCGGTAGGGGCGCCAAGTGCGGCCGAAATCAGCCGAACGCTCGATGAACATGGCTGCAGGTCGGAAAGTCTAAGGGGCAAAAGAGAGAAATGTATTTTGGTATTATGTGGTGATTTTTCTTTATGAAACAGCACAAGCACAATTGAAGTTGGGCTTGTATCTGTGTACATTTGTGATCAGATGACAGCACATTGTCAGACGGATTATCTGGAACATTTTGTTTCATGTTTGCTTTACTAACAGTAAGATGATGGATTCAAGCCTGATGGAATGCAGCCATCCATTTTATGTATGGGGTGTGCAAAACAAACAGACTTAGTCCAGTATGCACCCTGACAGGCTTAAGCACATACAGTACAGTCACCTTTTCAAACAGAGGTCCACACACACACGCACGCACGCACGCACGCACGCACGCACGCACGCACGCACGCACACACACACACACACACACACACACACACAGGAACCAACATAGATGCAAATAAGTGTTCGTACCTTAAACTTCATGATGAGATGTGTGAAGTGGAATTCAGCCTCCAGGTTCAGTCTGATGCTGACACTCTCCTGTCCTGTAGAGGAAACAACTGTCACTCAGTGTCATAACAACACAATCGATGTAAATGTCTTGTCTCCTTAAGTCACTGTCTGCTTGACTGAGTGACTGTAGAAGACCTCTAGCATCCTTCTTTGCATTTTTGTCTCTCCAAAATTACCTATGAGCTCATAGATTTACGCCCATGTCACTACATCTCAACAGCATTCTCCAGTATTTTTGTTACATGCCTCTAAAATGTATACATTCATTACCATCAGGATTTAATTCTCAACAACACAACAATAACAAAAGTATTCCTTGCACTCATGGACTCTCCTACATGTACAGAGGCATTCAGCACAATGAACACGCTGAGCATGTTCTTTTGTACTGTTATAGAGTAAATACACACACACACACACACACACACACACACACACACACACACACACACACACACACACACACACACACCATTGACAGACTGCCACCAGGTGTTGTCTCCGTTGCTGTCCATGAGGTAGATCACGTTTTCGATGCGGTGGCTGTTTCTGTGGTGGTACGGGTCAAAGTGATGCTGGGAGTCGCAGTCAAAGCACTTGTCTGACCCCTGTCGAGGCAGAAAACACATATTTACTCCTGAAGAAAGTCACTGGCATGGAAAGTTTTAGGTATGATGACGAAGAAATAGATCAAACATTTGACTTACAATGAAAATAATTAGCAGGTATGCAGATTTTATTTATATATATATTTGTTAGCATTTTTGATTGAACCCAAAAAAAATCAACCAGCTGTGTAATAAACCACCTGTGGATGTTGTACTACATGGAAACAGTTAAACCCACTTGCTGTAATTCCTTACAAACACCTATAATGCATGTGCAGGTTGCGTCTTGTGCATGATGTACAGTAAGCCAAGCCCCTGTGATAGAGCTGTTTCCTCAGATTAGGGCTTTTATCTGTCAGGCTGTAATAATGTAGGTAATGTGTCCCTGTGTGTCAACACCAGTGTGAATGGGACAAAAGCCGGAGGGGACTGGATTGTGTCTCCACTGGGTCAAAAGATTAAAATGGAAGAATTGTTTCGAAAGAGAGATGCAAGGAGTAAAATAAGGGGAGAGGGAGAGGAAGAAAGACAGTAAAGAGATGGAGGCAAGTGTGATGATACGGATAAAGGGCACAAAATAAGACTTAGGGAGTTTTCACACCGACAGCCTTTAGTTCGGTTGACTCGAACTAGAGTTTGTTTGCCCCGCTGGTGCGGTTCGTTTGGGCAGGTGAGAACGTGGCAATCGAACTCGGGTGCGCACCAAAAGCAGACCAAACAAGCGTACCGAGACCTGCTTGAAGAGGTGGTCTCGGTACGCTTTAATTCGAACTCTGGAGCAGTTCGTTTGTGGTGAGAACGTGATCCGTACTCGAACCGCACCAACTATATGTATATGTATAAGTCTGAGCTAATGTCTCCTGTAGTCAGGTGTGTTTAGCAATCTGCGATGCAGCAGAGCAGCAAACTGTAGCAGCTTGCAGTGTTTCTATCACAGAAACAGACTGCAGTCAAGCTTGCCGTCCGTCATTCGTATCTCCGTGGTCAAACCAGCTGCCGCTAAAATTGGAGACAGACACCGGTAGAGCAGAGAGAAGTCTCGGTGACCAGAGCAGAGGGAAGTCTCGGTGACCAGAGCAGAGAGAAGTCTTGGTGACCAGAGCAGAGGGAAGTCTCGGTGACCAGAGCAGAGGGAAGTCTCGGTGACCAGAGCAGAGAGAAGTCTTGGTGACCAGAGCAGAGGGAAGTCTCGGTGACCAGAGCAGACGTAGTAACGTCTCTTGCGAAACAATGTCTGATCATTTTAATGAAATGAGCTGGTTTGACCACTAGACCAGAACACAAGACCTTCTTCCT
This sequence comes from Sander vitreus, assembly GCF_031162955.1. Lineage (NCBI taxonomy): Eukaryota > Metazoa > Chordata > Actinopteri > Perciformes > Percidae > Sander > Sander vitreus. Next base: position 5,084,103 of record NC_135861.1, on the reverse strand, counting down.
CTATTTACTTCCCAGACATATCCGACCAATAAGAGGGCTGGACGTTCTTGCCTGATTTGTAATGACGCATTTTAGTATGCTTGGATTTTTCCAGGTGTGAAACCAAACAAACCAAACCGACCGAGGGCAAATCGCTCCAAGTTTACTAACTCACCAACTGATTCGGACCAAAGCAAACGAACTACAGGTGTGAAAACGCCCTTAAAGTCTAGCCGCTCTGTGAGGTTCTAAATCAGAAATCAGAAATGGTTTATTGTAGTAGTAGGTTTGAACATACAAGACTCTGACCTGAAGCAGTGATCAATCAAACAATCTAGACTCTTGAACAGGATCTCAGTTGACTACAGTAATTTGTAAAAAAAGAAGAAAAAAAAAAGAAAAAGCAATACAGAGTCAGCAGCCGATATACACAAATATCCAAACCTCATAACTGCAACTGCAGCATCAATGACTAGATAAAGATTATGTCTGGAAGTATTTAGACAACAACAAATTTGAGAGAGCAGACTCTGAAACAAGCACCGGCACTATCGGGATTGAACTCAAATCTAAGTAGCACTCAGAATATGTTTTGTGCTCTCCCTAATCTTTTGTCGCCAATACATTTCCATAAATATGAGATGCAAAAAGACACTGAAGAGGCAGAAGGCAGCAGAAGGGGACCAAGAGCTCCAAGGCAGAGGGCATGGGAAAGACACAAGAATGTGCGGACCAAGGCCAAGACCAAGAGCTTGAATCTCAAGGGGTGTAATAGAAAAGTTAGAAAGGGTGGTTAGAGAAAGGAAGGTGCAGGTGAGAGAAGCGGGTATACAGTGGAGTGGGGTCTCAAACTGCACAACAGGGGTGAAGGACAAAGAAGGGGGCCGGCAGAGGGTGAGGGAGATGCTGAGAGAGGGTGAAAGGTGGTGCATTTAAGAGGGCGCCATAAAGAGGGGAGCAGGGAGGGGGAAGGAGAGCTAAACAGACAGATGAGGGTACATTGGCACACTAGAGAAACAGTGGATTCCAGGGCAGCATTTCTTAATTAGGTTGTTGTCTAGGTGATTAAGCAGCTAACAACAACATGGCTGGTAAAGAGGCTGAGAATTATGTGGATGTGCATCACCGCGGGTGCACACACGCCCACTTGTAGATATTTAAGTGAATGTGTGTGTTTTTTTACATGCATGCTTGCCTTTCTCACCTACCCTCCCTAATCCCAGCATAAATCTGCCCAAACCCTAATCTCAGAGCCCCACTGCTGAAAAGGACATTCCTCTCTACACAGTAGCCCTTCCAGCCTATCGCAATGTGCCACCATTAGAGAGGCGTTCTGTAAAGGCACTGTGTATTCCTGTAGCTTTACAGTGTTCACAGGAATTAAGGTCCAAGAGCAAGATTTCTGGTATTTCTATAAGAATGGATCTCATAAAATACAAACAAAATACTTGACAACAAGCATTTCACTTCATTTATTTATTGTTCAGAAAGTTTAAGGTTGGATGTACACACAGTACGAGTAAAATCAGTTTGATTCGTATTCATTTCTCTTTCAAGGACACAAGTAGTTTTCAATTCAGTAGGCGCTTGGTGTAAACTTGTGTGGCTTTAAGACCCTCCCTCCTCTGAGCTCTTATTTATCTCCCATTAGTCAAGCCTGGTCAGCTCAACTATAAGGCTTTCTGCTCCAACAATACACTGATGTAAGTCTGATGTTGATTTGAAAACACTTATTTGTCACACTACAATGGTGGCTTTAAAAAAAAAAGTACACCCCACCTCCTTCCTTCAGTTTCCTTTCCATCTCAGTTACAACTCTAAAACTGATATTTCCTGCTGTTAACACATTATATCACTTCTCATTTTGCTGCCATTCTTTTTGCTGTTTTCTCTGCCACTTCCTCCGCATCCTCCCTTCTTTTTCATCATTTGCCATTTGCCAGTTTTCCCATCTCCTTCTTCACTTTTGTTGTTCCTTCTCTTGCCATGGTCGCTTGTCTTAAGTTACAGTTTTAGTTTCTCCCTCCCAGGTGGGTCTAACAACCAAACCAGGGCCCTTTTAAAGGTCTTTAACACAATTGGCTTCTCTTGGGAAACAAATGTACATAAGAACTATGCAATCCGATTTCACAAGAAACAAAACAAACAACCTACATCAAACACAAATGATTGATGAACTTCTGGGCATTTAAATGGTTGGTGTCGGCGTCTAAAGTAGCTTCCGACAGGTCAGCAACGGTCCGCACCTGGATTTATGTAAGGACAGGTTGACACCATATCCTGGCCCATACTAGTAGAGGGCCTCTTACCAATCAGACAATGTCAATCATGTTCACCTTAAAGTTGACACTGTTGGATATTCCTGCCCTGAGGCAATGGAGGTGCAGGCACATACATGCAGATGCACGAAATGCATGTAGTGTAGAGAGGGTGTGAATATCAACATGATGGGGAACATTTCAGGAGCCGTGTCATGTAAGGGCAGAAAGAAACATAAGAGCTGCATACTGTGGAGGTGAAGTTGAAGTGTTTTCTGTTGCAAAACAACATACTCAGTTAACCATGCACTTAAATTACGTAATAAAATATTAAAGCATAATTTGTGCTTGAACCCCAACTTCAAAAGAAAGAGGGTCAATCAAATAGAAGTTGTGTTACTGTTAATGGTCCGGAAGAAATGAATAGTGAAAATAGAACAGAAGGTTTTAAATAGTCAGAAAGAATTAGCACAAAAAAAAAGATCCTGCACACTGTCTAACTTGCAAAAAATAAGACAATCTTCAGGCAAAACATTTTTTTTTGCCTGAAGATGGTCTAGTACCGACACGTTGCCTATTATTCAAGTTATATATTTTTTGCAAGACAGTGTGCGGGAGTTTTCTTTGCTACTTTTGACCTGCTTTTCCCCCTCCGATGCACCTGTCACATGTTGTAGATGTGTGAAGTTTTTCTCTGTACTGAAATAGTCAGAATTGCATCGGGCCATTTTGCATGAACTTTGATTATGAACTTATGAAAGATTGGTATATAATCGGAAAAGGCCAAGATGAATGTAAACTTCTGTTTTGAAGAAAAAAGAACAGGCTATTGATAAAAATCTGAAAAGCCATTTTGCATGTAATTTTAGGATGGTCTCTACCTACTGATTGTCATTTTCCCATTGAATAGGCAAAACTAACACATGTTTAACATTAGTCAGTTTTATCCTGCACTAGTCTCGAAATGCCAGAGCATACCAGCGCTGACATGGTCTGGCTACACTGCCTATCTATTCTGGGATAGGGGGAAAAATGCTCTGGTTTGTTTGTTTGTATTTTACCAGAAGTCTGAATATCCAACTTTAAACACTTTTTTAACGTTTTCACGTTTCATGTTTTTAAACCTAAAGCTTAGAAGTCATTCTGCTTTGTGTGTGTCTTTACAAAAATGAAAACATCCTGAAGGCAAGAGATTAAAGTTCCTAACACACACAGAAAAGCATAATCAAGTTTTCAAAATCTAAATCTAAATTTCAACTGTCCAAACTAGTTGTGGGGTTGTGGTGCGTCACCGGCCTGCGTGTGTGTGTGTGTGTGTGTGTGTGTGTGTGTGTGTGTGTGTGTGTGTGTGTGTGTCTAAGGTGTGGCTGACATGTGAGTCTAGTCTACACCTGGGCATGATATTGAAAGGCTGGGTAGCGTCAGGGGGCCTTGCTTATGGAAACCGGACTACAAACAAACAGACAGATGAACAAATGAAGATGGAAGAGTGGAAACTGAAGGATGAAGATGGATGAGTGCATGGAAGAGAGAACAAACAAACCATCGTATGGACCATTGTAAAGGGGGTGTGCAAGATGGAACAGGCAGGTGGGTTGAGTTTAATCATAGCAGTGACTGAGAATGCCAAATGTGGAAAATATATGTAAATCACAGCACATGATGTGATACCGGGTGCACATGAAGGAAAAGATGAATGTGCATGATTAACCTGTCATTAGCAGGAAGGTATGAATAGAAAACCCTTTATCAACCAACATAACCAGTTACCCCTTTATATTTCACATTCACGTTGTGTTTGTGTGTATCCTGACCTGCAGATGGCTGACGATGCAGTAGGGTTGTGGCCCGTTCAGGCCGCAAGTAGACGTGGAGGATAGGTTGACAGCCCGTCCAATCAGAAGGTTTCCTGTCGCAGGGTAGCAGCTGCCATCTGTGCAACCATGAGGGCTTGATGGGAGCTCCTGTCCAAACACACTGAGAACTGCAAGTGGAGGGGTGCAGGGTAGAAACAAAGGAGAGAATAATTATTTCACTCATTGTGGTACCAAAGTAAGGATTAATAGCTTAAATCTGTAAGAAGAAGTTGAAGTAGTGAGAATAGTTGGAAAAGTGGGAATTGTTTTAATTAGTATGTCTTTAAAAGTTTAATAATAGCCATACTGTATGAAAGTTGTAGGTGTTATAACAGTGGCACAGCAGTGGCAAGCGAACAACATATTACTGTCTGTAGTTGCAATTTGACTGTCTGGGGAAAATGCTGCGTCATGCTTACTAATCAGTGGCCATGTTTGTAAACACAGAGGAGATCGCTTTGATCTCTGATGTTTGTAATCAACTAACAACCTATCACCTGTGTCAGACTGCTGCCATTAAAGACAGTTACACACCAACCAGACGGCCGACCGTCGGCAGAAAAGGCAGTTGGACTGATCAGTCAAAAAAGTGCCTCGGAACACACCAAAGCGACGAGACGTAATACGTCTCCATAACAGCAGGCGGCGCTAATCTGTATTGTTGCCCAACTGATTGGACGAACGCGTCACATGAATCTGGCTGCTGCTTCTGGATTTTGGATTTTTCGAACGGCCATTACTGGCGACTCATTCAGATTACGATCTCATATTGTACTAAAATAGTTCACCGAAACGTGTTTCTGAAAACATTTTAAGCGAGAAATAGGCCATGCAGTTGCTGAATCTGTCTACATTTCAGATCGACAAAGGTCAGTTTAAAAGATTTTCGTCAGATTTTGAGAGGCTTAGTCACGCTCATCCTGCTTGCCATTTCCGGGTGAGTCCCGACTGCCCTGTCTCCAACTGAGCATGTCAGGTCGGCGAAAATGAAGGCCGACAGCTCCTCCAACGGAAGACGGCACGGAACACACCGAACAGACTCGAGTCACTGACCTCGCCAGACTGTCCAACCGCTGATTATCGGCCCGGTGTGTAACTGCTTTAAGGGACACTGAGAGCGACCTGTGAAAGAAAGGCTCAGACAGCCTAAACTATAGGTGGCATAAGTGAAATGACCTCATCTTCAGCGCTGCAAGTCCTTTGGGAATGTATCGATATAAAATTTATGTGGAAATAACGTGGGCATATCAGGAATTCAAAAAAGTGGTTCACTGTGCCTTTGCATGGAAATGTCAAGGATGTTTAACATTGGCAGCGAATGTATAAGTCCTATTGCAAAATGTGTAAGTCCTATTGCATAAATGAGCACACTGGCTGAAAGTAGACAAGCATACCTACGTTTTGATGTATACATGTTGTTTGACAAGGAAAGATTGTGGGCATGAGAGCAAGTTATAGAGAAGGGACTAAGATGACTTTTTTAAGGCTCCGTGCTCTAGCGATGACATCACCCACTGTAAGTCACGCAATACACACCCATTATAAACTTCCTGAAAGGAACACTAAACTTAAACTTAATTTTCACTGTTAAAGTGAAAACTGTTAAAGATATCAAAGTGCTGAGATAGAGCCTAAAAGCTGAAGTTTTTGTGAATGGTTTAAAGTTTGATTGGTGTCGGTAGGTGAAAGTATGAAGTAGGAGTAGCATTTTGAAGTAGAAGAGGATTTGAAGCCTGCTCTCATTGACTTTAATTGTGAATTTTTTTAAAGCTTAATATTTTAAAAAGTATACAGTAAATAGCAGGACAAGTGTGAAAGAAGTCCCATCATGATCTTAAAGAGCTGAACATTTTGATATTTGAATGTTTTTTGTAGCTGAACATATGCAGAAGTTAGAGGCGACCAAAGCAAGTTGAAGAATAAATAATCGAATAACAATACTGTGAATGCTGCTGAATCATCACTCACACAATTTATAATAATACGCTAGGTGCTCGATAACTTGATTTGTTTCAAACACAATTTGACTTGATTCGAGGAGTTCAGACTTCGTAAGAATACAAAGTAAAGTAAAAGAAAATGGAGCTGGATGAGGGTATGCATCGTAACGTTCGAAGAATTAAGTGCATGCTTTAAGGCCCCAGGGCACCTGTGTTTCCATTTATTCTTTTGGCTAGTTAGACCTCGGCTCAGGTTGAAGTTGGATGAAGTTGGATTATATGTTTGAGGTCATTTGTAGGGTTGCTATTACATCTTTTGTCCAGAAAAACTATGCTTTCATTGTGATAAACCTAAGAGGCCTTCTTCGTCACCCTTAGCATGCTTTATATTGAGAGGCTTTGCTCTGGGCGTCTGGAGGTCAAGATAAGATAAAGACCTTGTAGGTGTTCCTGAATCCCAAGGTAAATAGTCTGGACCCAGGGTTATACAACATTGTTTTGGCTCCTCCATGGTGGCGTGATTATATGTAATTCTGTATGATGCTGGATACATTGTATAAGGCTGAGCAAATGTAAACTTTTTTGGTATATATAGGTCAGGTACGGTGCTACTCCGAGGTTAGGGGTGCTATAGCCACGTCACTAATCTGCTTAGCCCCAAGTAAGCCCCTTTAAGCATTTCAATAAAGAAATATGTAAACGTTTATAACCAGCCTTTCTGTTCCCAATCGGATCCCCTGGCTGCGTGCTCGTGCTGTGTGTGTTGACAGGCAAAGGGTAAAAGAACATCTGGTTGTGGCTGCACTGGGGATATTAATCCGTTCATTTCTGACGTTGTGATCGACATTTCATCCGTAACAATATAACCATTGCACAGCAGGATGCATGTATATTGTCGGCCAACAAGTTATTTTAGTTTGCAATAGAAATATTATCACTAAGTTTGTGATAATAGCCTGTTCGTTTTGCAAAGTTAACAGCCAAAAGGCTGAATGCATTGCACTTCTTGTTGTGGCTGCACTTTGGATATTATTCATTTCCACTCTGACGTTGTGATTATTTGTCATTGCCTTGTGATCTTTTGTATTATGTTTATAGTTATTTTGTTTAATATTCTTTGACCAAATTCAATAAGAAACAACATGTATAAAAAAATGTGTTGTATGCCATATTTGCTTTTATTGAAAAAACAAGAACTTCCTTATAAAGTAAGTCTGAAGACATGAAAACGACAATTTGGCGCCGGCCACGACCTCTATCCATGTACACATGCTGTACTAAGAACCTTTCTGATCAGATTTGTATTGTAATAAGCATACATATTCAAGATTCAAGATTAAATACTGGTCATGCAGCCATGCAACTAAGTTGCTAGGAATTTGGTGCAGTGTGCTCATTACACACACACAAAAATATATAAATTATATAACATTCATAGCATGACAGTCCATACCCGTTAAAAAGACATGTAGACACATATAGACCACATCATCCACCATTGAGCATGGGCCTAAAAAGTCCGTCAGTCCAGTATCAGTCAAGCTCTAAGTTCTGCAAGTGCACATGTTTGTCTCTTAAATTAATAAAAGTAGAAAATTGAAAGTGTATAATCAGCATTTCCTTAAAAAACAAATAGTCATGTGTGGTGAACCCCTAATTTTACACAACACTGCAGAAACAAGAGGAAGCATATGAGGTACTGTTTGCACCATGACATCTCTATATGTTCCCTCAGCATCTGCAGTATAAACCAAAATCGTAGTCTTCCTCATACACCACGGCATGTCTGGCTACACAGAAGCATGGTGGATTATAAATAGTAAGATCATCGTGTTAACACCGCCTGACATCCCAGAAAGTAATTGCCTTAATGAACTAAGAAGAAGCATATGAACTATAATGCCCCAAAACGTTCTTGTCCTGTTCCCTCCAACTCTCTCCCTCACCCATGTAAACACTCTCTCTGCATCACTGACTCTGAATAACAGGCCTCATCAGGGATATGTGAGGGAGAGGCAGCAAGGGTAAGGGGGGCAGAGAAAGACAATGAGATAAATTATGGTGACACAAAAATGAAAGATGGACAGAAAAACTATGTGGATGGACCAATTTAATACAAAAAAAATTAAGAGGCTCAGAACAGGGTTCAGCAGTCATTCAGTCAGGATATCTACATCAAGCTTTAACCATTTATTGACACAGACTGTCCCGAAATTACAAAGCAACCACCAGGGCCTGTTTGAATGAACATGAAACCATACTGAGAGAAATCTTCTACACTTATACAGTGCACAGCATAAATGAGTACACCCATGCTAAATTTGACTAAAAAGAGGAATAAAAAATCATCTTTTGGAAATTGAACTTAATGCCTTAATTTAAAAAAATGAGGAAAAATCCAACCTTTAAGGACACCAATTTTCTCTGTGAATGAATAATGTATCGTAAATAAATAAATGTTCTTCCTTAAAATACAGGGAGCATAAGTAAGTACACCCCTATGTTAAATTCCCATAGAGCCAGACAGATTTTTATTTTTAAAGGTCAGTTATTTCATGGATCCAGGATACTATGCATCCTGATAAAGTTCCCTTGGCCTTTGGAATTAAAATAGCCCCACATCATCACATACCCTTCACCATACCTAGAGATTGGCATGTTTTTATGTCGGTTAGCCTAATAGCTGGTTTGATTTGCATTGAGAGATGATTTTATGGAAAGTACCCCATGCCAATCTCTAGGTATGGTGAAGGGGATGTGATGATGTGGGGCTATTTTAATTCCAAAGGCTAAGGGAACTTTATCAGGATGCATAGTATCCTGGATCCATGAAATAACTGGCCTTTCAAAATAAAAATCTGCCTAGCTCTATGGGAATTTAACATAGGGGTGTACTCATTTATGCCCATTGTATTTTAAGGAAAAACATTTATTTATTTACAATACATTATTCATTCACAAAGAAAATTGGTGTCCTTAAAGGTTGGATTTTTCCTCATTTTTTTATTAAGGCATTAAGATCAATTTCCAAAAGATTATTTTTTAATTCCTCTTTTTAGTCAAATTTAGCATGGGTGTACTCATTTATGCTGAGCACTCTATACTATAGATCCAGCTGCAAGAGAAGACTGTGGAGACTAAAATATGTTGGGAAACAGGCAGTGATGCAGCAATATATGCTGGAGGAAATTTGCAAAAAATGTCTTTCCAGATGGACCGCCTAGTTTAGACAGTGTATGGAACATGTGACAATAAAACTTCTGTGCCTTCCTCAACAAACTCAAGGCTCCATATTAGCGTGATAGGGGATGAGAGATGATGGGAGAGATATCAGAGGGTCGTTCATCCTGTTTATTTACAGAAAACAACAGAGCAGCAACAGGTTGAGGCATGATGGGAAAGGCACGGTAATTGTGAGTTGGAATCATAAGAATCCTTTGCATAAAAAAAACTGCATATCTTCATTAGACATTCGACTCTAATGCTGGGGAGCTCCTAAACACTCATTTATGTACCACTTTGTGGTATGACTGTCATATTTGTAGTGTTAGGAGAATATAATTGTGTGACTGTAATGACTGCCTTTCTAAAGGACACATAGATGATTTCATTCATGATTTCACAAATTTAAATACTAAAGGATTTGGAATTTGTCGATTGCTCACCTGCCTTACTGTAAAAGGACAATAACAAGTGGTACAAAAAAGAACTTTGTCACAAAAGAATCAGATAACAGGATGCAAGAAACCTTTCAGGCCCATTTACACTTGTCATTTAAAGTGTCTTGTATCCAGATAAAATCCAGATGAGGCAAGGGTAGTTTCAATCTTATGGGTGATAACAAAGTCTGTTTGAGGTCAGGCAGTGCATTGGCAGCTTTGGACTCCTCCTATATACAAGGAGTGGTGGATCCTTAAAGTGGCAAGATCGCACTAAGAGCTGTCAGTATTTCAGAATGCTGTTTTTGATGATATGAGCCCGTAGAGTGTAGGCCATGGTTCTAGTGAGTATCATTTTGTCTTTTAAACACTGGTTTTAGAGAGAGACAGTTGGTAAACCTCCTCAACACAAAAAGGGGAATAGCCCCTGGTCAAAAAATGTCTTGTCCATGAGATCCGCAGTGTAGCGACAAAGTCTATGGAATTGGCTCTTGGTCAAACCATATTTTAGAGCAGAAGAAATGTATTACAGTCTTTGGTATAGTGCAGTGATGAGGCTACCATTCTACAGAGTTCGCCATATATCCAAGAATGACGCCTTTTCATATTAAACAAGTAAAATGTAGATCACGAAATAGATGTTTTTGTGATTTCACAAAACTGCGCTATGAACCAAAAACTTGTGTGTACTGTAAAAGTGCCTGCTTGTGCTACAAGTAAATACTGAACATGATTTAATGTAAAACATCTTTGTAATACATGCTTGAAAAGACTACAGCTCCTCTAGTTCTTCTGTACACACACACACACACACACACACACACACACACACACACACACACACACACACACTGTCTATGTGTGTATAAATGTCTTGGCTCTAGTTCAAGTAAAAGATTTAACAGAGGCTGATTTTCCAGTTAAAGGACAATTCCGGCACAAAATGAACCTAGGGGTTAGTAACATATGTGTAGCGAGTCGAACGCTCTCTGGGATCTGTTTTCATGCTAATCGAATGTGTCTGTAGCTTGAAACAAGCTACCGCAAACCGGGGGTTAGCTGCTAACGCTAGCTTTCGGGGCACAGGGTAAATCACTATTTCTACACCACTAACAAGGCTCAAAATATCACCACACTTAAACGGTAGCATAATGAGGGTCCCTACATGCAAACCGAAGCATTGAGAACATTGTAAGTGTACAGACAGTTTATTACAAAGATAGATTATAAAGACAGTAGCGTTAATGTTTACATGCGGCCGCCATCTTGGATAACAGTCAAGACCAGTAGAAACACGAACGCTGTGTTTGAGCTAGGGCTGGGCGATATGGGGAAAATCAAATATTATATTTTTGACCAAATACCTCAATATCGAAGATTATTGGTGCTTTCACAAAATATTTACACAATGAGATTTTTGATAAATAATCATCAGTATTGTGGATATTAGAGGTGTTGAAATTAATCAAATAATCGATGCACCGGGATGCAGACATGGACGATGGTGCATCGATGCAGTGGCCCACCATAATCGATTATAACGCAATGACGTCGCTCGTTAATTTTTTCAGCCGCGGCATAAACATTCAAATGAAAAATAACATTCTCTAACCCGTTTCACACACACACACACACACACACACACACACACACAGACGGAGACCGGCAGACACACAAACAAACAAACACAGACACACACACGCAAAACGACTGAGCGGAGACACGGGAGAGTGGAGAGGATCGCAAATCGAGAAGAGGAAAGAAAACACTGAGAAACATCGAGAGACACTAGTTAGCTTGGAGAAGATCTAAGTGGAATAACGAAGCTGAAGAGGTGTAGCTACACTACAGCAGTCTAACAGCAGTGGTTTAGAACAAACGTTGTGCTAGTGTGCCTGGCTAAAGTTGGAGCTAACGGACTAGCTAAAGTTGGAGCTAACGGCGGAGAGTTGCTGGTTCGGAGGACGTTGATTTTGGACTGGCGAGGACGACCGCGTGTTTCCCTGCTGAAGAGGACTTTGCCGTAGCTGGTGACTGGTTTTCGTTTTCGTGTTTGAGCTGTGTTTCTTGGACTAACAGCTAACTGTAAGTTGAATTTCTGTGTGTTTGCTTCACTGAAGATAACGTCCTGCTGGCTGCTGCACGTCCACATGAGCCCGCAACTTTTTTCTTTTTTTTCCTCTCGGCGTGTGTGGGTGTGTGTGGGTGGGTAGGTGTGTGGTAACACAGTGGTTTAGTAGGGTTTGAGTAAGTTTTACATTGAAACTGCTGTAAGGAGGAATAATTTTGTGTAGCTGGAGTGTTAGAAGTGGAAACTGATAGAGAAACGGGTAAAGGGGTAGTTGTGTGTAATATCATTTGAAGAAATATTTCAGTTAGCATATTTGAAGGGTGTGATTTGTGTTGTGTTTTTTTTTGTTATTCAATCTAACGGCTAAATATTATTTGTACATTTAAGTTATTGTTCAGTAAACAGTACCTTTTTTGTTAAAGAGTTGTCTGGGATCAGTTATTCCAATATAGCACAATAGATTTGCTGGCTAAAAGTAGGGTGGTATATGACTAATAGGTAAACCTTCGTGGTAGCTACCTTAAAGAAATGAACCCAAACACTTCATCATTCCAGTCTGAAGTTACGTATTGCAGCTTGGGCATTGCACTTGACAATGCAAGGTTGTCAAGTCAAATATCCTGTATGGCTTTAATAGAAAAATGTATTTTGAAGCATCGTGATGCATCGAGATATCGAATCGAATCACTGACCTGATAATCGTAATCGAATCGAATCGGGAGATCAGTGAAGATTCACACCTCTAGTGGATAGGCAAATAATAGAACAGCTAGAACAGTCTGGTAAGTTCAGAAAATGACATCCCTTTACTGTAATGCCGCCTTTAAAACCAGGAAAAGACTTATGCCATATTACGATATCCAAAATCTAAGACAATATCTAGTCTCATATCACGATATCAATATAATATCGATATATTGCCCAGCTCTAGTTTGAGCTATGTTACTGGTTACTGGTTGCACGCCGTTCGTTCTGTCTGTACACTTACAAAGTTCTCAATGCTTTGGTTTGCATGTAGGGACCCTCATTATGCTACCGTTTAAGTGTGGTGATATTTTGAGCCTTGTTAGTGGTGTAGAAATAGTGATTTACCCTGTGCCCCGAAAGCTAGCGTTAGCAGCTAACTCCCGGTTTGCGGTAGCTTGTTTCAAGCTACAGACACATTCGATTAGCATGAAAACAGATCCCAGAGAGCGTTCAACTCGCTACACATATGTTATTAACCCCTAGGTTCATTTTGCGGCGGAATTGTCCTTTAAGGGGGTTTTGGCATCTGGTAAGGATGCCCCTTGGGTACCTCCCTAAGGAGGTGTTCCAGGCACTAGGTTGAGGGATTATATCTCCACCCTGGCCTGGGAACGCATTGGGATCCCCCAGTCGGAGCTGGTTAATGTGGCTCCGGAAAGGGAAGTTTGGGGTCCCCTGTTGGAGCTGCTGCCCCCGCGACCCGACCCCGGATAAGCGGACAAAGATGCATGGATGGATGGATGATTTTCTGATTTCCTGTGAGCAGGAAATCAGAAACGCCTGGCTGACACTGTTCGCAATTCTACTGATAAAACCTGCCAGAAAGTACACCACACAATCAGCCTGTAATGTCTACACACACACACACACACACATACACACACACACACACACACACACACACACACACACACACACACACTGTAAAGGCAGGTGTGCACATGCAGAATTGCACATAAATGGGTGAGAAGATAGAGCTGTGGACTGTAAAGATCAAACACACCCTAACCAAACATAAAACTCAAGGCAGTGCTGCAATACTGAAACTCGAGAATGTAATGTACAGATACATGTCTGTGCATGAAAGAGAATGAAATTAAAGAAAATGGCATGTCATATTAAGGTAAAGTGTAGAATGCATTTCCTTAATAAACACATTTTAGGTGAAGTAGAAAAACTAAAAATGTGTGTCATTCTTAAAGCTGAAAATAATACCCAGTGGTCCCACCCCTCTACTCAAACAACCACTTCAAGAATTCAGAACCATAGAAACTGACCTCACTTTACAGGTATGACATTGCACAATGAGTTTACTCACTGGTCAAAGAACCTGCCACACTGAACAAAAACCAGGTTTGAACTTCATCTGTTTTAAATAGCAATCGCAAACTCAGTTTTTGGAGACCAGGAAGGTGCAAAATCAGCCAATTTGTAAAGAAAGCTTTTATTTCAGGCTGTTCTCATTCACTTTTCGTACTTATACAGCTCCAAACATAATGCACTATTTAATTTGTATATAAACTATGTAATCGTGAGCCAGGACGTGCAGGGCCGCCTGTAAGGATGAAGTCAGGTGACGTTGTATACACAGTATTCAGTAGTCAGAATTTCTGGTGGATGAATGGGTCAAAATTAACACCCAAATTTTACCCAGGAGGCCGCTGTTTGTGTCCCGTGTAAAAGCAAAAGTAACTTATGTAATTGACTAACGCTATGCCCAAAAGTTACATAGCTTAACTGAGTAGCTCAAACATACTTATTTCAACCCAAACCACGATCTTAATCCTAAACTTAACCAAGTAGTTTTGTTGCCTTAAGAGGTTCTGCACTGCAGGGACTTGAGCAGGCACACTTATTGCTCATGTTGCTGGACATTTGTAGGATAACGCACAAAAAATAGTGCAGAACTTTTTCTAACGCCGTTCGGTGTTTCACTATGGGAATCACCCCGGCGTGACCAACTAAGGAAGCTCCAATGACACCACGTCTGTCCGTGACAGACAGGTCAAACTGTGCTAGGGTCACGCCCCCTCATATAATCACAGTCGACCAGCTCCTTATAAATTATTCTCGCTTTCTTCCCATGAAGAAACTATACTAAGCTCCCTCAGCGCTTCTGGGCTAGCTTGGTTGGTTATCTGCTTACAGTTCACAGACGGACCGTTAAGGACTACGTCGCCGAACGCAGTTCCCGACCCAGTCTGGATTCGCTGAGTAAGTACTTCGCAAGAAGTTTTACCTTGTGTTACACAGTGGAAGCAGTGTCCGCGTCAAAGCGAACTGTCTTTTTTCTTTGGCTAGACGATAGTTGTTTATCGGTTGCTTAGCTGTATAACTCCTTTACCCTCTGGCTAACGCGTTACGGCGAGCCTCCCTGGGTTTGGTTAGCATTTGGTTGTTAGCCGAACCAGGTACCCGGAGTGAGCTAGCTAACTGTTATGACGAGCTAACTCTTACGGTACACGGGTAACATTAGCTCAGGCTGAACCCTGTGTGCTAATCTTGCCGACAGGCTAACGTGTTACGGCGCGCCTGCTAAGGTTGTGTATTTACACTGATTTTCTTCCTTTCCAGCACCATGTCCTCAGCAGCGGCCACCACCAAAGGGCCGGAGTCGAAGGCTGGTGAGGCTGCATTCCGCCTGTGCCCCGTGGCAGGGACCCTCACCCGATGTGCATAGCCTGCATGGGCATTAAACACGTTCAGGCAGCGCTGGCTGACTCTCAGTCGTGCGCTCACTGCGCGTCAATGCCGGAAAAGATTCTGGAAAGGCGGCTGAGAGTGGCCGTGGCCAACAGTCATGACCCATGTCTGTCGGGAACCACCCCAAAAGCCACAAGCAGTACCCATCAGCCGCGAGCTACACCTAGCTGGGTCGGACATGCCTCCACTTTTCAAGGACCTCCTCGAAGTGGAAATGGCGAGGACGCAGAGGGCGATGCCATCTCTGATATCCTCGACATGGATGGGATGGAGGACGAGGAGGATGACTCCACATTCCCCATTCCACAGTCAAGGCCTCCTAGTGCAACCGACGCTGCTCCCCCGGTGGACGGCAGTTTGTACGAGGTCTGTAAGCGGGCGGCGGCCAAATTGGGAATACAATGGCCGGCAGCCCAGAACCCCGAGGGGGCAGAGAGACCTATACGACAGCAAGAGGCTCCCACTGGCCCAGCCGCCTGCGAAACAGCTTCTGCCGGCAGTGCCTGCCTGTATGAAGGAAATGAGCCGGTACTGGTCCAGCCCATTTAAGAGTAGGCTCCCAACCAAGGGCTGCTCTAAACTGGAGATCCACGGGATGGAGGCACTGGGGCTGACCGAACCCCCAGTGGTGGAGCCTTCAGTGGCTCATCACCTCCACCCAAACCGTCACTCTCTCTCAGCCTCCCACAGCATCCCTCTGCCTAACAAAACGGAGCGCCTCACCGCCTCCATGTTTCAGAGGATGTACAGATATGCAGCGCAGTCGGTGTGCTCTCTAAATGCAATGACACTGCTGGCTGTGTACCAGGCTGAAATCCTCGAGGAGATGGGCCGTCAGCTAGACTCAGGGGTTCCTAACCCGGTCCTCTGGGACGAAATCTGTGTGGTGAATGACCTGGTGCTGCACTCCTCACGGGGCACTGTGCAGGGCTGCGGCAGGTTATGGACGCAACATACGACCCCACCAAAGGTCTGTTTGGCTCAGCTCTAGAGAAGATGAGAGAGGCCAGCACCCTCAGCAAACAGGAGGGCGAAGCCTTTGACTTCTGCCTACCCCGGAAACACACACCCCGCCCCCAGCAGGGACAGAGAGGTAGCTTTGCCGCAGTAGCAGCAAAGGCAAAGCAAGGGGCTGCAAGGCCACAGAGACAAGCCGCTGGTCAACAGACTAGCCAGCAGTCTCGGTCAGACAATCCCAAGCCGTGGGGAAAACACTCCTTTGCGGCTGCAGCAGCAAAGAGCCGCCACTCCCACCCCGGAGAGGGGAAGAAGAAGCGGTCAGCCTAACCCCCCCAGCTTCTCCCTCCACCCCTCCTACAAAGAGGAGGAAGGTTGGAGAGGTAGAGCAGAGCCCCGAGGTTTGTGGTTCAGGGGCCCTGGTGTTTCACAGTTCTCCAGGGGGATCCCTCTCAGTTTCTCTCCCTCCTCATCCACGAGGAGAAGAGTCAGGGGCAGAAAGTATTCCAGTGTCACCAAGCATATTCACCATGTTCACAGTGTCACCAAGCACCATGTTCAAAGAGGCAACAAATAAAGCCTGCATTCTCGCAACCAGGCGCAGAGCCAAGGGCGAAATGCTACCCACAAACAAAATAAAAATAAAACCCAAAATAAACCTGAACCATCAGGTCCCTGCAGGGGGAGCTCACACTCCTCCCAGGGCAGACCGCTCCCTCCGACCCGGGAGGTGACGTCACTGCAGCACGTCTCCAGGGGTCCCCTCTCTGCTCAAGCGGACCGGTGACGTACATGCGCACTTCACCCGTGGGTTTGTCAGGGTTACAGGCTACAGTTTGCTATGAAACTACCCAGATTCAACGGTGTGTTAGTTTCAGTGCCGATAGGGGATGCAGCACAAGTCCTAGAGGACGAAATAACATCCCTATTAAACAAACGAGCTATCAGAGCTGTGCCGAGCGAGGAAACGCATCAGGGGTTTTACTCCTGCTATTTCCTCATTCCCAAGAAAAGGAGCTCATCACTTCGCCCGATTTTAGATCTCCGTGTGTTAAACAGACATCTACGAAAATACACGTTCAGGATGTTTAACACACAAAGTGCTCTGTTGTTTGTGACGATAGATCTTTCAGATGCATACTTCCACATCGCCATTTATCCCGCACACAGAGAATTTCTAAGGGTTGCGTATCGGGGCAGAACCTACCTGTTCACCAGGTGTGTGGAAGCAGCGCTGTCACCGTTAAGGAACAGCGGTATCAGAATATTTTCGTACATAGACGACTATCTGGTCTGCTCCCACTCACGGGAACAGGCAGTCAGGGATTCCACTACGGTGTTGACTCATCTAAGGGATTTGGGGTTCACTGGGCGAAAAGCCGAGTAGAACCCACGCAATGTACGGAATATTTGGGTCTCAAAATAAACTCCCTCTCCTACCGCGTCACGCTATCGGAGGGGAGATTAGCGTCTCTGGGTCAATGTCTCTCCCTTTTCCGGCTGAGCAAAGCCGTGCCGTTCAGACTGTGCCTGCGCCTGCTCGGCCTGATGGCGTCAGTAGTGTCTGTGGTACATTTGGTGCTGTTAATGATGAGGGATTTTCAGCGTTGGGTTGCAGCATTACACCTGTGCCCACGCCGTCATCTCAACAGAAGGGTGAAAATAACTCTGACGTGCGTAGCAGCCCTCCGCTCATGGAGAGACACGGCAGCGCTCGCATCGGGCGTCCCGCTAGGGGCGGTGTCATCCAGAGTAACCATGACAACGGACGCGTCCCTGTCAGGATGGGGAGCGACACTGTTCGGGAGAACTGTGAATGGCACATGGAGCCGAAGGTTAGCCCAGGCTCACATAAATGTCTTGGAGCTTATGGCGGAGTTTCTGGGTCTGAAACATTTTCTGCACTTTCTCCAAGGTCGTCATGTTTTGGTGAAAACAGACAACTCCACAGTGGTTGTGTACATCAACCGCCAGGGTGGCACTCGCTCACTGCAGTTGCACAAGTTGGCTCGCACAGTGCTTTTGTGGAGCAGTGGGAGACTGCTGTCTCTTCAAGCAACACACATGCCAGGCGTTCTAAACAGGGTTGCAGATCTTCTGTCACGGGGAAACCCTCTGTACGGGGAGTGGACTCTCCACCCACAGGTGGTAGAACAGATCTGGCAGAGATACGGTCAGGCAGCCGTAGATCTCTTCGTCTCGCAGGAAAACACACAGTGTCCAATGTTCTTCTCTCTGGCAGACGTAAATGCACCGCTGGGTGTGGATGCTCTAGCCCACCCGTGGCCAAACGTGCTACTCTATGCATTTCCCCCCCTCAGTCTGATCTCCCCCACCCTGGAGAGGGTGAGAGGTCAGGGCCTGTCGCTGATCCTGATAGCGCCGCAGTCGGCATCCAAGCATTGGGTAGCAGAGATAATACAGCTCCTGGTGGGAGAGCCATGGCCTCTCCCCGTTCGCAGAGACCTTCTCTCCCAAGCGGGCGGGGAGATCTACCACCCTCACCCAGACCGCGTCGCACTCTGGGCTTGGCCCGTGAGAGGTGGAACCTGAATGCATCAGGCCTGCCAGAACGGGTCATTGATACCATTCAAAGCACAAGGGCCGCATCCACCCGCTCTCTTTACAGCAGAAAGTGTGGGGTTTATGAGGAGTGGTGCGGACGTAGGGATACCATCCCTTACCAGTGTTCTGTGGTGGACCTGCTGTGTTTCCTGCAGTACCTGATGGATAATGGGAAAGCTTTCTCCACAATTAAAGTGTACTTGGCTGCTGTCTCAGCTTGCCACGTAGGTTTCAGGGATAAGCCGGCGGGGCAACATCGCTTGGTTTGTCGCTTCATGAAAAGGGCACACCGCAAGCTCCCAGTTTCCAGGCCCCTGGTTCCTCTGTGGGATTTGTCGGTCGTGTTGGACGCCCTTTCTCATCACCCGTTTGAGCCTATGGAGGCAGTAGGGATGAAGTTTGTCTCTCTTAAAACAGTTTTACTCTTGGCTTTAACCACTGCAAAGCGATTAAGCGACATACAGGCTTTGTCTGTTCAGCCTACCTGTATGCAGTTTGCCCCAGAGCTCTCTAAAGTCTGTTTATGGCCCAACCCAGCGTTTGTGCATAAGGTGGTGGAGTCGGCCTACAGGTGTCCCTCAGTGGAGCTCTTGGCTTTCCACCCGGTTTACAGGCCCCACAGGGTTTGAGAACTCATTCCACAAGGGGCATGGCCACTTCATGGGCCCTGTTCAGGGGTGTGTCAGTGAAGGAAATTTGTGCGGCTGCAAGCTGGGCTACACCTCACACTTTTGTGAGGTTTTACAGGCTTGATGTTTCCGGACCGTCCTTGGCAGAGGCTGTGCTAGAGGTTACGGCGCCGGGGTTAGTGTGACTCTCGGTTCAATGTTATTTGGCTTTGGGAGATTCAGGCAATCCGGGAGTGGTCTATATCTCCCATAGTGAAACACCGAACTGCGTTAGAAAAAGAACTTTGGGTTACTTAATGTAACCCCGGTTCTTTGATAACAGAGTGAGGTGTTTCACCAACAGAGACACGAAAAGAAACCTATCTGGAATGATTTGTAAGGAGCTGGTCGACTGTGATTATATGAGGGGGCGTGGCCCTAGCACAGTTCGACCTGTCTGTCACGGACAGACATGGTGTCATTGGAGCTTCCTTAGTTGGTCACGCCATATCACAGTCCCATAGTGAAACACCTCACTCTGTTATCAAAGAACTGGGGTTATGTTAAGTAACCCAAAGATACCAACCATTGTATGAAGACACGTTTATTTTTTTTTACATCTTGTTATAAATAAATATGCACTTCAAGTTACTGGTTGTGTGCAAAAATGTGTGCCTCAAATATACTATGTTATTTATGATGGAGTATTCGAGTCACTTTTAAAAATTATCCAAAAATATTCAAATTTTTTCTCTAAATACTATGACTTTTTTTCAGAGTGAAAAAAGAGTTAATTTATTGCGAGTAGAATGATATACCTAATATTATAACAAGCAGAACCAATAGACCTTTTTGATTTGATAGTATTTTCTTTAAGACTAAGAAACTGCCAGGGTAATAACTACTTTAAGGGGGAAATCATCAAATGTATTTAAATGAAAAAGTCCATGTGTTGCATTTATCATATTTTTAAGCAGTATTTCACTTCAGGTCTCAATATTTAAGCTCCCCTGGCTGTTAATCATCACAGTTAATCACACTGAAGTTACCTTTTTTCAAAAAGAGTAATAGAAGTAACATCCAGATGTGTTCAGGCCTCCTCTCCCGACACTGTCTAGGCACGTACCCCTCAGTAGTCATAATTTACCCTCAGTTGTAATTAACAACTAAGGTTGTGTTTTGAAATAGACCACACATATGCATGGAATGTTGCTACTATAATGTATGTCATTCTCTGAGGCTCTCCGACTAATGTCTTTCTCCAATCTGTTATATTGTGCTGAAACAGGAAAGAATGGTGTTTGTGTCGATAATTGCATGGCAAAGCCATCATCTGGGCACACATTTACATGTCAAAAAGCCTCATTTTTTAAAAGATGCTTCTGACATCTGAGATATGACAGTAGGGTCCGTCCCCCTCTCTGTGTGGGCCGTAGGAAACATATCCTTCACTAGGTTTCCTCCTGCCCCGACAAGCATGGAGAATGACAGAATGGGTCTTTGCATGTGTGCATTGTATTACTTTAGTGGTGCATGCACTAACATACTGATGTCATTATTTTCAGGATTTTGTTGGGTGTTTTTCCTTTTGTTAGTGCATTTCTATGTCATTGTATTGCTCTGTAAGTCCATGCATATATTGCATAGATGTGAGTGTTGCAATTAGAGTGTGTTTTGTGGTCTATTTTTAAACTTGAGAACCTACAGATGTTATTGCAGACATGACAATAGCACAAGGCTCATGCAGCACCAGAGGGGAGAGGTTGCCTGAGTAACCGGTTGCCAGTTTCAGGCTGGTACAAATTACTCTTAAAAGTGCCATTCACAAAGGCTTTCCAAACTAGAATTACTTATAGAAAGTGTACTTTCATTTCTTGCAATGTTGTGAGTTTTATCACATTTCAAGGAGAAGAAGAACCAGCAAGAGAAAAAAAAACATTTTAAATGTGCCTTCTTGCTATGAGATGCAGGCAAAAACACTTTGAACTGAAACTCTGGTTCCAACTAAAGTGGCTAAGGATACCAGGGTAAAGCCAGAGTGGGAGCATATACAATACACATACCCAAAGAGTTCTTTGACTACAGAACGTCCAAAAGAAAGCAAGGCTGAGATACACATGTTTGTCTTGAAGTAAAGCAAGTTGTACATATGTTGTTTGGCACCAGCTGGTTTACTAGTGTGTGATTAGAGTGTATAGCACGTGGCAATGTAATATACACACACATGCACACAAAGCAGGGACACAGAGGGGAGGAGTCACAGGTAAACATACCCTGGGGCATCTCCCTCCTGTATGAAGCACTATGGCAGGAATGCAGAGAAAGAGAGGAAAATGTTATTCATTAAAGGAAACATTCCAGGTGTCAGTGTGGTGGACGCAAACACGTTCTGCACATATACACACAAACAGTATGTAGGGTACAGGACCTGTGCACACCCTATCCATTTCTATGATGGATTAGTAATACACCATTTTTGTTGGAAGTGCAACAGCAGTGCAGGAGGAGGCAGGAATGTAAACAAAATATGTCGAGGGTTTTCACATCCAGTAATCAGTGCTGATAACATGTGGCAAGCTGTGAGATCCAAGTTTCGGTCTGTTTCATCTCCATCTTTGGTGATAAGTGTTTCAAATGTTTTTCAGATGGCATTCTTATTCTGTTTAGTACGGTGGCCCTGAAGTGCAAATCACAACAGCAAATAGAAAAACGCAACAGCAAATATGAATACACCACGGCAAATATGAAAACACGAAAGCAAATATGAAAACACAACGGCATTAACTTCTACCGGAAAAGGTGGGGCCTATCTCATCTTTCATGTTTGCTGTCGTGTTTTCCTATTTGCCGTCGTGTTTTCCTATTTGCCGTGGTGTTTTCATATTTGCCGTGGTGTATTCATATTTGCTGTTGCGTTTTTCTATTTGCTGTTGTGATTTGCACTTCAGGGCCACCGTAGTTTAGCCATGTTTGCAATCGTTTATCGCTATTTCTAACTAACTGGTTAATCTGACATCTAAAACATTACGCACTGTGACAGCTTTTATGAAATTCTGAATCACTATCACAGCATGTTATATCAATACAAAATAAAGAGGAACAGATACAAGTGTAAGTCATTATTACTTTCACCTCAAGTAATTCATTTAAACTACGACTTTAACCTTCTCCTTGCTTATGTTATCTTACAGTATCTTGATTTATTTTATCTTAACATACTTAATACTTAAATAATTAATCAAGAGTTGCCTGAAACTGTGTGCAAAATACATTGGGTCACTTAAAACCTCAGAATTAAATTTGGAGGAAATCTAAAAAATTCAGCTTTATCTATTTATATATGTTGTAAAGTTTATTTGCACGTTGAAGAGTTGGAACAGGCTGGAATGGATACCGGAGTATGCCTCTGCAAACTATAAATGTAGGTAAATGATTGCAATATAATTCTGAGGTTCTGCTCCACCTAAGCTAATTTGAATTAAAGAAATGCAAATAATATAACAAAAACATTCCTTTAAGTCCAGTTAACCTAAACCAGTTTATGTGCCAAAAATCTGTACGTATTTATCGAACCAAAAAGTTCACTTAACAAACAAATTAAAAATGTAGTTTGGAGATTTGCTCAAAGTGAAAAAGTCTGCCACTGCACTCACATGATCTCGCTGTATAAACTTCAAATCTTTAGAACAGCTCAGCAGCGTGTTGGGAGAAGGCCAATTACTGTCCTGGTGCTAAGTGAAGTCTGAGTGTACATGTCTGCCAATGAATAAAGGCAACAAATAAAGGCTGGTTGCTAATAAAGGCTGTGTAAAAAAAACATTGAGGGGGTGGAATTACCTGTAGCCAACTACAACAACTTACATGGTTAATGTTGTAGATTTTTACAGCACTAATTGCATCAGTACAACTAAGTCATGTTATACTCAACATTCTGCTGCTCTTATTTTCTGTCTTTTAAAGCAACATTGCATAGTTTCTTTTACTTTCTAAAAACAGGAATTCTGGCGGTGAGCAGCGGCAGCAGCAGTGTCGTGCCAGAGCCGGACCCGGGAAAGTGGGCAACAGGACCGGGTTCAGCAGCCGCTATGGACATGATGACGGCAGAGGCGAAGAGACCAAAGAGGACACGGAGGAACCTGGACAACTCAGATTGGCTTTTAGTCGTTGGCGGGGGCTTCTCAAAATAAAAGGCTGCAAGACAGACTGCGAGCTGGCCATCTTGTTGCTATTGATCGCTATGTCTTGAGCTGTTGGACTTGCTTGATGTTTGTCTGTGTTAGCAAAGTTGTCAACTCGCTAACTCGCTAACTCGCTAACCCTAACCCGGTTCCCAACTCAACTCCCTATAAACTGAGCTACTGCCACCCCAAAGAAAGAAATGTTTTTGTTTCATTGTTTCTTCTTTTCTGTACTGCTGATACCACCAACAAAACCTCTTCACATTAAATGCTGACATGTAACGGCAAGGCTGCAAGACTTTTATGTGAAAACTTCCGAAGGAAGTGTTGCATTTCATGCATGGTAGCTTAACATTGTTCATTCATTCTTTCATTGATCCATTCATTATTTCATTCATGCATTCATTAATATGTATAGGAGAAAGAAAGACAACTCAATCTCAGCTGGCAGTTTCCTCCCCCTCACACACACACACACGAGTACAGTCTTCTTCCAGTTAATATGTAACATAGAGATTGACCCAGATACCCGTGTGTAGGCAAGTGGCAAGTGCAATAGCCTTAATGAGTCTCCATTTCAAAGTGTGTGGGTGGCTGAAGTTAACTTCACTTTAACTTTCATAGACTCACTGTTAAGTCTCATAAATTCCCAAATATAGAAACACAGCTGTCCAGTTGACAAAACTAACCAGTTAAACAAAGCAAATTTAACAGTGGTTGTGCACTCTGTGTGTGTGGCCCCTTTCAAAATGTCCCTCAGGTACCAATTAACCCTCCGAGGGCCCATTCCGCCTCAGATCCAGCGCTACTATCAGTAGCCCATCATTTTCTACACATTCCACAAATACCCCAGATTCTCAAATCCTACAAGCGGACCTATTAAACCGGGGTTTGCATTACCACAGGAGCCTTAACATCATGAGTTGGATGGAGCTGTTCTGCCGTGCAACAAATGTCCACAATGGAAAGCAGGCGTGGATGCATGGCCATGCTTCTGTAGACAATTTGGGAGACCACATTGACTGATGATAATGGGACAGTTCTAAATGATTTAGCCATTTATGAAAGAATATATTTATGAACCCTTTTTTTACAGATGTGATCAGAACAAGTAGACTTGGGCCTGAGAGCCACAGACAGGCTTGGTATTGAGAGATGGACTAACACATTATTGGTTTTGGTCTTTTCATTGGATTTAGTAAGTAATAGCAGTAATAAAAATATAATCTAGAATACTACCAGTCTCACTCTTAAAGATCTAAACTTGTTTGGACTAACAGTCTCCAAACACCTTAGTTGAATGAACCCCAATTTCTCACCGTTGCTGTTCAGGTACATTAAAAAACATGAAGCCATATTTAGATGCAGCATGAACAAAGTCAATGGAGAGATGTGACCGGAGACTAACAGAAGTGGATTTGCTCCAAGCAATATGAACTAAGGCACAGAGACAGGTGCAGAGACAGGAGCAGATAGGGGAGGGACTGCAGTAAAATATGTGAAATTGGAGTTCCATAAAACAAAACAAAAAGCACAGAAGGGAGTGTGTTTACAGAGAGCATCCTTAAGGTCCTGCATTAAAGCATCCACATTGCAGAAATGTCATTGACCAAGTATTGCACTGGCATTCTTCTCTATATGTTGGCAAATCAAGTACGACATAATTATTATGATTATCATGTAGGGTCCTGCCACCCCGTCATTTTGACTGGACAGAAAGGTGACATCAACTCAGTGAAGGAGAGTTTAATTCTCACATAAACCCTTCACTTCCTGTTCCCTGAAGTAAACACAATCCAGAACAAACATCTGTGTGTTACAGCTCAATCCTGTGATGAAAATAATGATGGATTAGACCTAATGACAATGTACAGGGAGAGATTGAGTCTGTGAGGATTTCCTTTGGCTGTTTTGGGAGTCTCCTGAAGCAAAAAAAACAACAACACATGTGACAGGGTTGTTGGTTTGGAAGGAGAGGACGTATGATCAGAACGCCTGTTGACACCTGCTTCAGTAATGATTTCTACATTTAACATGCTACCCTGCTACTGCTGCTGCTGCTGCTGCTTCTGCACTACTTAGGAGGGATTGGCTGGCATGTCACAGGACACACACCATGGGCTTCGAATAAAAAGCTGTCCTGCTTCTATAAGTCTTTTCACTCTGTTCTACAGAAGCACTGCTGATCATATGAGCTTAGGCTTAGGCTAAGATGTCATACTGTATCTACTATCACAGAATTCTGCGGTTGGTCTGCTTTGCTTTCACAATCAAACCGGATCAAAGTCTGATTGGGACCGAACCAAAGCCTCTTTTTCAGGTGGTCTTGGCCTAAAGGACATATGAAAGCAACCATAAACAGACAAATACAAACTGATCTTCTACTCACCCAGCGTGAGGAGGCTCAGATACTGAGCCATGATGGACATCATGATGCCTGGACGCATGGACATCAGGCTGTCTCTCTGGCTGTAACAAACAGAGACAAATTGTTTGAGAGTGTGACAAAGAAATCAATTAAACATTTTAAGAAGCGTAACAAATCCCCGGTTATCACAGTTGTCAGTCACTATTTACACCAGAGGTATTTTTTGTTATTATTTCTGATAATTAACAGCAAAATTACCAGAAACTTAAAAGTGATTTGTTTCCATTAACCTTAAGTGCTGCCAATGCGAGAATAAATCAATAGACTCATGTTGAACAAAAGAAACACTCCAACTTGCTGTCCTACATGTTGTCAGGATAAATGCAGAAAAGGGAGTGATACAAATTCTATAAAGTAAGCATAGAAAGAGTCTTAATACTTTTTTGAGTACAGGTCTTAATAATGGTCTTGTTTGTTGTTCGTAAATAATATTAATGTTATATCTCCAAAGTGCTGTGGAAATGGGTGGTGCTAGAACGCTACACAAAGCAGCTTTAAAGGATAACAAAATGCCGCTGTAGTGTAGTAGTTCAAGGGCTTTCTCTGAGGTAGAAGGGTCTTGATTATGTTGGGACACCGAAGAAAGAAAAGGCCTCTTGTATACTTAGGCTTCACAAACACAGACATCTGCTCACTGAATAGGTGTGTGTGTGTTTAGGCACACACATTGACAGGTGAGAACACACATTGTTCATGTCACACACTAAACCATTCTGACCTCTGAGACAAATAAAAGTGGTTACAGGAAGGAAAGAGGACAGACTAAATAAAAAGACTGACTTGACAGCCAGGATTGCTATTGCAATTTAAATAAGCCATTTAAATCAGAAAGAGAAGTACTTTTTTGTCTTACAAATGACAATTCAAATGTGTCCGATTTGATAGCATTTCTCAAATAGCTTAACCTTACTCACTAATCCAGGTTTATGATCTAAACGCAGGTCTCATTTTTCATACTCAGCTTGGCTGAATAAGAGGTTGATGTGGCCCCGCGCTCACACAGTGTCTTAACACTCAGTTCAATGTGTATTAAGGTGTTGACTGCATCGATAACAATACTAGGGGTGCACGATTTAGGACATGTCGATTCGATATCAATTTTTAGGCTCAAAAACGATTCTCGGTTAAAAAAAAAACGATTCACAGTATGTAAATGTGGTTACTTTTCCCATGTGATTGCAGTGGACATACAATTTAAAAAAAAAATATATATATATATATATATATATATATAGCTTGAATCGCGATACGAATGTGAATCGATTTTTTTGCACACCCCTAAACAATACGATATTTGTAATTTGCTGGTTAATTGTAGCTCAATGAATGTAAATGCAATTGCTTATATATTCCTAACAAATTATATTAAGTTAATCTACAACTCCTGTAAATAACAAAATGTGAGTTAAAGTGCTTCTTCATGCTCATCAGATTTTCAAAACAGAGTTTTTTTTATATTTCTAGAGAGGGAAGGCGAGAGGAGACACAAAAACCCAAGATGCAAAAGTGGAAATAGAGACAAATTGAGAGAAAGAAAAGGTGCAACTGATTCAAGACACAACATGTTGATTTTTCATCTATAAGACAAAATGTTCACATATGTAAAGTGTTGCAATTTTGTCTTAAATAAAGACGATATAGATTGTGTTGTGAATGGAGATTATTTTTTGAGGTATGGGTCCATCTTTCCATCCATCCATAATGCCACAAGCCATTTACTAAGAAATTGAAAACTACTTGCTGCACTGGTAAAAATTTGACAATATCGTTACATTTTAACAGCTACATAGTAAAAAAAGAGCTTACAGTTCAGCCAAAGAGGTATTGACAACACAAGGTCACATTTTAATCGAAAATCTTCACCAAAGGACAAATCCACTCAAAACACACAGTTTCAGCTGATGTTATACAAATAAGCCAAACACTAAGTAAACCATGCAAAAGTGCTATATTCATTGTGAATCCAGCATTAGCAATAAGTGATTCTAGCTTCATACTCACACAGCCACAGGTCCTCTCACTCTCCTCTGCACTGCGTGGTCAGAATTGCTCACTCTGTCTCCGTAGGCCAATTTCGTCTGACAGTGTGTGTGTGTGTGTGTGTGTGTGTGTGTGTGTGTGCTTAGAGTCCCGTATCCGAGTGTGCACGTGTGCAGGCCCTGAACCCCAATGTGTATATTTACGCGTGCATGCACATGTGTGGTGTGTATGTGCGCCAGAATTTGTAAAACAAACTTGAAAGCACAACTGACGACAGCGATGTAAAAACAGAGGGAACACCGCCGGCCAATGGGAATGCAGAGTGCGGACCCCCCTTCATTCCTCTCCTCCCTCCGGCTCCCTCCGTTTCGCCCTCCCTTGCTCCATCCAGCTCGTCACTGGGGCACTGGGGTGAATGGACAGCTATTCTTATTCTAATTCTTCTGTCACTCTGTGGGCCACTGGCTGAAAGAGGGGAATGGTCTCCAGGCTTTTGGAATGCACCAACCCTTTCTTCTGGACACTGAGGGAGAGTGAAGGGCGAGAGAGGCAAAGAGGGGGCCAGAGAAAGAGAAAGAGATAGTTAAAAGAAGAAGAGAGAGAAGAGAGGAGAATGGAAGAAGAGAAAACTTACTGGAAAAAGGGAGGAGGAAAGAAGAAAAGACAAGGGGGATGGAGAGACAGTTTGGGGTGAACTACAGTAGGCCACAGAGCCACTTTCATTGCACTCAGCAAGAGGAGACGACTAATGGATGAGCAACTGTTCTCTGCACTGAAACTGCACTCTCATGTATTAGTCCAAAGGCACCACCTTGGAGCTTTAAAGGACTACGCTAACATACAGTTATTTGCTTTCTGGTGGAGCGTTAGATGACAAAATTCATACCACTGTCATGTGTGTATGTGAATATGAAGCCAATGTGAGCCGCCGGTTAGCGCAGCTTAGCACAAAGTCTGACTGTGTCCTACAGTACGGTTACAAACTCAACGTACCAGCACCACTGGAGCTCACTGTTCAACATGATGGTATCTTGTTATGTATTTGTTAAATTCACACACAAAGCAAGGCATAAAAACATAAATATGCAGTTTTATGAAGGGTTATATGCCGATTTACAACATATTACAATTTACCAATAAATTACCCTCCCGTCATTTTTCACTTCCTTTTTTTTACAAATTAAACAAATCCCTTTGCGACAGAGCAAGGCGAGCTATAATTAAACATTGAAGAGCAGTTAAAACAGTTGAATATATAAAAGCAGATAGGATATAGGAATTTCTCTTTATATGCTTATATAGATTGTTATACAGTATCAACAATGCAGCTTCAGTATAAGAAATGAACAGTTATTTAAAGAAAGGCAACATCAAAAAGATAGGTCTTCAGCCTTGATTTAAAAGAACTGAGAGTTGCAGCAGACCTGCAGTTTTCTGGGAGTTTGTTCCAGATATGTGGAGCATAAAAACTAAACGCTGCTTCCCCCTGTTTAGTTCTGACTCTGGGGACAACAAGCAGACCTGTCCCAGACGACCTGAGAGGTCTGTGTGGTTCACAGTGTAGTAGCAGATCAAAAATGTATTTTGGCCCTAAACCGTTTAGTGATTTATAAACCAGCAAAAGTATTTTGAAATCAATTCTTTGAGGCACTGGAAGCCAGTGTATAGTCCCCTGGCGATAAGGTTATATAAATTTGTGTGTCATCCGCAAAACTATGGTAACTTATTTTATTGTTTTCCATAATTTGAGCCAGTGGAAGCATGTAGATGTTAAACAGGAGAGGCCCCAGAACGGAGCCTTGGGGAACTCCGCACGACATATTTGTATGCTCAGATGTATAATTCCCTATAGACACAAAGTAGTCCCTATTCTTTAAATAAGACTCAAACCACTTTAGTACGGAGCCTATATGTGCTGTTTCATCCTTGTCACCTCCGGTTAGACAAAAAAACAAAGGATATGACAAATCAACTGGGTTTAGGCATCACACGGGGGTCATGGAGGTTGACTCTATTCAAAAATTCAAAAGGTTGAAGCAACTGGTGCTATGACTAGATTAGAAAAGAGAAAGAGAAAGGAGTGGGAGGGTGTGTGTTTGTGCCTGTGCATGTAAGATATATGCATGTGTGGGTTATGTGCATGCATGTGTGTGATTCAGGCTAGACAACTGCAAAACTGCAGGAGAGAACAAAGCAGCGTTCACATTCACAGCTATCTGGTGATGTGACCTTTGACTTCTGCTAAAGAGGGAGATGGAGAGGCTGACTCAACATGTCGCACAGCAACTACTGAAGAGGCCAGCGGAGCTACTGGTGCAAGTTCTAGGCTGGATGGCTAATGCACATGCTGCATAAATCAATGATATATGGGTTTTCTCAAACCTTATGATCTGTAAGACATTTGAACTCTTATTCACTGTCTGAGACAACTGGGATTTAAATGTAAGACCTCCAAAACGACTGCTTTCACAAACCCAAAAACCAAAAAAGAAAAAAAAAGACCACTTTAACTACAATACAGTCAGGTCCATAAATATTGGGACATCGACACAATTCTAATCTTTTTGGCTCTATACACCACCACAATGGAGTTGAAATGAAACGAACAAGATGTGCTTTAACTGCAGACTTTCAGCTTTAATTTGAGGGTATTTACATCCAAATCAGGTGAACGGTGTAGGAATTACAACAGTTTGTATATGTGCCTCCCACTTTTTAAGGGACCAAAAGTAATGGGACAATTGGCTGCTCAGCTGTTCCATGGCCAGGTGTGTGTTATTCCCTCATTATCCCATTTACAAGGAGCAGATAAAAGGTCCAGAGTTCATTTCAAGTGTGCTATTTGCATTTGGAATCTGTTGCTGTCAACTCTCAATATGAGATCCAAAGAGCTGTCACTATCAGTGAAGCAAGCCATCATTAGGCTGAAAAATCTAAACAAACCCATCAGAGAGATAGCAAAAACATTAGGTGTGGCCAAATCAACTGTTTGGAACATTCTTAAAAAGAAAGAACGCACCGGTGAGCTCAGCAACACCAAAAGACCCGGAAGACCACGGAAAACAACTGTGGTGGATGACCGAAGAATACTTTCCCTGGTGAAGAAAACACCCTTCACAACAGTTGGCCAGATCAAGAACACTCTCCAGGAGGTAGGTGTATGTGTGTCAAAGTCAACAATCAAGAGAAGACTTCACCAGAGTGAATACAGAGGGTTCACTACAAGATGTAAACCATTGGTGAGCCTCAAAAACAGGAAGGCCAGATTAGAGTTTGCCAAACAACCTCTAAAAAAGCCTTCACATTTCTGGAACAACATCCTATGGACAGCTGAGACAAAGATCAACTTGTACCAGAGTGATGGGAAGAGAAGAGTATGGAGAAGGAAAGGAACTGCTCATGATCCAAAGCATCCACCACCTCATCAGTGAAGTATGGTGGTGGTAATGTCATGGCGTGGGCATGTATGGCTGCCAATGGAACTGGTTCTCTTGTATTTATTGATGATGTGACTGCTGACAAAAGCAGCAGGATGAATTCTGAAGTGTTTCGGGCAATATTATCTGCTGATATTCAGCCAAATGCTTCCAGAACTCATTGGACGGCGCTTCACAGTGCAGATGGACAATGACCCGAAGCATACTGCGAAAGCAACCAAAGAGTTTTTTAAGGGAAAGAAGTGGAATGTTATGCAATGGCCAAGTCAATCACCTGACCTGAATCCGATTGAGCATGCATTTCACTTGCTGAAGACAAAACTGAAGGGAAAATGCCCCAAGAACAAGCAGGAACTGAAGACAGTTGCAGTAGAGGCCTGGCAGAGCATCACCAGGGATGAAACCCAGCATCTGGTGATGTCTATGCGTTCCAGACTTCAGGCTGTAATTGAATGCAAAGGATTTGCAACCAAGTATTAAAAAGTGAAAGTTTGATTTATGATTGTTAATCTGTCCCATTACTTTTGGTCCCTTAAAAAGTGGGAGGCACATATACAAACTGTTGTAATTCCTACACCGTTGACCTGATTTGGATGTAAATACCCTCAAATTAAAGCTGAAAGTCTGCAGTTAAAGCACATCTTGTTCGTTTCATTTCAACTCCATTGTGGTGGTGTATAGAGCCAAAAAGATTAGAATTGTGTCGATGTCCCAATATTTATGGACCTGACTGTATGTTGAACAATTATTATGGATTTGTTGCCCAACGACACCAAAAATAAACTGCCTCCCCAAGCTTTAATATCTGCACTATATTTAATATTTCATTTTTTTACCTTTCATTGAGAGGAAGCCTCTCTTTTGCAGGAACTACCTGATCACATTCACACAGTTACACATTCATACCTGGAAGCTGCCCAGTACAACCACAGTCTGATCTGCTGGCCACTATGAAGCTCCACTTGAGCGGTTGGGGTTAGGGGCCTTGCTCAAGAGCTCCTCAGTGGTGGTAATGAGGGAGGAACAAGCGCTGCTCTTTCACTTTCCCCACCCAGATTTTATCCTGTCGGTCTGGGGATTGAACCGATGACCTCCTCGGTCACAAGCTCACTTCTATAACCTTTAGACCACCACAACCCTCCCCCCATATGCACTTATTATCTGACTTTGTTGTGTATATTCTTGTTGTATATATTTTCTTTATTGTATATATTGTATTTTATATATAGTATACTTTAGATATGTTGACTATGTGACAATTAAAATCTTGAAACTTGAAAAATGCAGGCATCCAGGTTTTTAGTAAAGTACAACTACTGTACAGGTAAAATAAATCCGAGGAGTAGACAGATTTGCACCTGGTTAGCCTAGACCTTACGAGACTTTGATGCAAACACACACACAATCCCCAAAACAAGATAAGAGGAAACCTGTAGAAAGGTCAGTGCCACCACTATAACTTCCGTGTAGTCAGCGGTCAGACTAAACTAAGAAATCTTGAGACACTAATCCAAACAATCCCAGGCTCCCATATCCTTGAACACAATAACACGATAAGCCTGACTCGTGTGTGTGTGTGTGTGTGTGTGTGTGTGTGTGTGTGTGTGTGTGTGTGTATACACATCAAATGAAGGGCTTCAGACTGAGCTACCCAACACACTGCCAATAGGCTGCAGCTTGAGATGCTGCTGTTAAAGTATATTGTAACACAAGGCCGGGCTGGTAAAGGATCAGGTCATTCAGATGAGCTCATGGAGGAAGTTTGCTTCCCTCATACAGGCAGGTGACTCAATATTTACTGCTGATGCTACCTGCACCACTGTGAGTGGAAATATGTACAGTCATTTACATCCCAAACCTATTTGTTTTCCCACAGCCCTGTCAGATGAGCTCAGGAACCCCTTCATCAACACCACGCATTATGTTCCAAATTTATTTGAATTGATTTTAAACGGGATGTTATTTAACACAATTAATCATATATTGCTATTTTTCATACAATAGAGAAATGTGTTGTGTTGAATGTTGTTTGATGAAGATGACATAAATCAATGCTGCTTCCTGAGTGTGACTTTCATTTCTAGTTTTATTGCTTCCACAGTCACACGCACCTTGGAGTGAACCTTTTGCTGTAACAACCTTTCATCCAATCCTGTTACTGATTTACTATGTTGCATTTAGCTGCATATGTCAAAGCACTGTATGTGTAGGTGGAGAAAGTAATTGTAGCAATAGGTTGGTACACGTAACTAATTGGATTGAGTGAAAATTGCAGTATTTATGAAATTATATGGAGAAAAACACCATCTAGGTGACTAGGTTTAAGTGCCATCACTATGGAGAAGGTAGCCCTGGTCTACTCCAATAGATTTAAGAAACCCTGAAGAAACGTGTCAAGTGAAATCTACAGCACTGGCACTGGCAGGCACCAACTAATATAAGATCCCAAAGTAAACAATTTACTTTTTGCCAGTCAACTGTTCAACCATCTGAATGATCTGATGGAAACAGACCACCCAAACACAACCTCTTTAATTTTGGGGATTTAATTTAACCATAGTGTTAAACAAGGAGACAACTTCCCTTCGAACAACTTCCTAATCCACTACATACATACATACAATCACCTGTGGAGCCAAAGGAAATCTCATAATACTGACTGGATATTTACCTCATTTCTGCTGGCATCTTACAGTGAAAGAAAGATTACCATCAAAGATAATTCTCCATTTCAGGTTTAGAGAGAGAGAGAGAGAGAGAGAGAGAGAGAGAGAGAGAGAGAGAGAGAGTTTAATGGCCCAGACCTCAAATAAAGCATACGTAATACCATCTACTGCTTGGATTACATAGCCTTTGTTCCACACCACCTGTACACACACAACGGAAAGTGTGTATGTGCATTTCTGTTCTTACACAACCAGTGCAGTTTGTTTTTTCCTATGTTATGCCCTCTTATTCAAACCAAAAGCAACACTCTTTATCTACTATGAAATCAGCTATGTAGTTTAGGGTCTTAAATGGTTTATCACAGAAATTAATCTTTAACTAAACACAGAAGGACACACCCAGTGGACCCACAAAAAGCTCATGCGAGGGCATGACCAGACAGTAGCAAGTGAGGAGCCTTTAAGGTGAGTGAGTTCAGCGCAGACACACACCAACCAACACAATCACTGCATGCATGTTTGTACTGGAAGCATGAGAAGCAGTAAGTGAGAGGTGGAGGTCAACAGGGCAACTCTGAGCTTGTGGCTCAGCATTACTGTACATCCTGTGGAGATGGTCAGTAAAGTGCAGATTAGCCAGGCAGAGCTTCTTTAGCTGAGGCCCCACCCAAGGGAAATCATATCAGAAAATGAAAGTGTAGCAATGGTACTTGACACTGTTTATGTCATCATTGCTCAAATACAGTATAAGGCATATGCGCCTTTTCAGTATCTAGAAAGGAAGGAACTTGTTGGAAATCTGTAAAATCGTTAATGTGTTAAACCTACATTGTGTAATTTCTTGAGTTGCTTCTTAGCAAAAACCACAACGCAACAGGCAAAGTAACAAGACCAAAGTTAATATTGGAGTGGCTAGAACAGCTGCGTGTAAACGATGGAGGTACTAAGAGCTAATTTAGGGTTCGGCCACCATAGGAGTTGAAACGTGCTCGGAATGGGAAGGGCTAGAAAGTGATATTCAGTTGGTTGTCATGTACAATTTCACCACTAGATGGGAGAAATTCTTACACAATGTGGCTTTAAGGTAAATTTGTATGTGACACTCCTCCCATTTCCAAAACTTATTTTACTACACACCACATGTTCATAGGAATCTGTTGGCTCTGGCTAGCATACATGTCAGTCGGAATTCCAGTGAGAAACGGAAGATGGTAGCAGTAATAACACTAACCGGGACTACACAAAGTTAGCTCTTGCAGGTGTTGAGAAATGAACTAAGAGTGGGTTACAGACCATCAACAGGCAGCATGTTAAACACACAGATGAAA
Organism: Sander vitreus; assembly: GCF_031162955.1. NCBI lineage: Eukaryota > Metazoa > Chordata > Actinopteri > Perciformes > Percidae > Sander > Sander vitreus. Next base: position 5,048,743 of record NC_135861.1, on the reverse strand, counting down.
ACACATGTAACACGTAACGTTAGCAATTTTTTTTAAAGTTAGCATATATTCCTGCCTTTTGCCAGCACCAACCAACTACTGAAGTTAAGTATCCTGCTATTGTTAAGGATTGGCGGAATATTTAGCCGACTTTTTAACACGAGGAAATAACATTTCCTCTTACTGATGAGACAATCTGTGTGTGTGATTTGTATGCTATCACCCATTTCCACTGTAAATTCCCCCTCTGTTTGTGCATTTGTGTATTTGTGTGTGCAGGACAAGGGAAAAAGACACACCTTCAGAGGCAGAGACTAACATCCTGAGAGGTAATTGGCAATGATTGCAGCTCTTCAGACTGATGGACAGACAATAAAACAAGCCAAATCACACTGTGTGGAGAAACGCCTGATTCACTGCATTTTTATGGAAGCCAGAGAAGTTAACTCACATGCTTTCTTGATCTGACAAGTTTGTGTTTAGATGTTGTTAAATGAATACCAAAGTGTACTCATCTACACAAAAAAACTGCTGTCAAATGTCAGATTCGCTAAGAAAAAGAGAGGGACATAAAGAAGTTTGAATTCTAGAAAATATGATGGGTAACACTTTACTTGAAGGTATCTACACAAGAGTGACATGACACTGTCATGACACAGTCATGACACATGAACCCTAACCCTAACCCTAAACCAAATGACACTTACTAAAAGAAGCATTATGTCATGAACGTTTATGACTTGTTTATAATGTTCATGACACGTTCATGACAGTGTCATGTCACTCTTATGTAAATACCTTCAAGTAAAGTGTAACCAAATGATGACGCATTGCATTTATATAACACTTGAGAATATTTTCTCAACGACACAAACACAAAGAGTTAGTTCAGTGAATGAGTTATATTGAAGAAATTACCTTATCGAATCATTTTGACATTGCCATTTACTATATGCTAAAACTATTAGTGGATTAACCGTTTGGTCAATCAACAGAACAATGTATTAAAATGATTATAACTGACTGTAGTCAATAATTAAGACAAAAATATCAAATATCTGAGGGCTATAAATGGATACTTCTTCAGCTGGTGATTAGACTAAATACAAAATATAAAGACATCAATTTGGACATTTTTACATTTTATACAATAATCAATAGCTGGAGAAACTCTATTAGTCTGAGTTAAATTAGCTTGACAATTCCCCAGAAACATAACTTTTAGATAGGAAGAAAGGAGCAGACAGGAGACAGAAAAAAGGGGTATAGCGTAATCAGTCCGTCTTGTCAGTGTGCTGCAAACAAGGGGTTGATTTGTATCAAGGGACATGATTATGAGCGTCTCCGCCTGCAGAGGCCCTGACAGAGGCTCAGATATCAAAGACACACTGATAGAGCGACAAGTCTTTGGAGAGGCCTCCCGATGTGTAGATTAACCAAGCACAGGGGCACACACACACACACACACACACCACACTTACTCTAAAGCATGTCCTCTCAGACACACACACTAGGGTTGCACGATTTGAGGAAAATATGAAATATGCGATAATGTTATTGAATATCGCGATAATATTTGCGGTACATAAACAAATGTAGTCGCGATATGTCGCAGCCTTTTGCAATGTGTATATGGTGGTATGTTGATATCGGGATGACGATAAAAAAATGATATGTTGTGCAGCCCTAACACACACACACACACACACACACACACACACACACACACACACACACACACACACACACACACACACACACACACACACACACACACACACACACACACTTCCACCTGATCTCTGCCTTTGCCCACCTACTCAGCACAAATCACCACCAAGATTACAGTTATATTCTGGGGCATCCAAAAACTGCCATCACATACAAAAACATTAGTATTTCATCAGCAGTTGAGCACTCACACCTGATATTAAAAGGACCAAACCCCTGGTGGTTCTGCATTGTAACACCTATGTGCTTACAACTTACATTACTGAGAACAGTCTTAGAGAACCGACCTTTCAAGGGCCCACTGATTTCAGTCCATGTCAGTACACTAAACCTGCTAAGCTTTGCTAATGTATTATACTGAAACACATGCATGCACTGGTTTTCATTAAAGTTACATAATTGCAGAGTTTTAATAGTTTTGAAACCGCAGAGGGATCTGTGAATCCCTCCTGGTGGTGCATTCAACTGCTGAGGTGAAGGTCTGATGTGAGAGGTTTGCCATTTACCCGCTGCATTTATTCATATGCTATAATGTCTGTAGAAGCAAAAGGGAATTCAAAAAAATTAGCTGACACAAATGCTGTAAAACTGTCAGAAATTGACAGTTATACTGAATGGTGTGCAAAACTTCAGAGTGGAAGACACAGCAGCTCATAAACGCACCATTCTACATCAAACTCAGATATGTGCTATCACTGGATGATCAAGGCTTAACGATTGATATACTAGTTAGATAAGCAATAAGTAGTTAGCAAAGAAATAACTGCAAAGTAGTGACAGTTCTACAAGAAAATGTCAGACAGTAAACATCATGATGAGGAGCTCAGACAAGAAGATGGTTCCACCTTCTACAGAACTGTTGAAGCATATCAGTTTAAGCAAGAGTAGTCCTATACTAAGGAGGAAATTGTGCTGAGTCAGGCAGAGCAACACAGGGAACGGACTAGAATAAGGGACACTGCCACTACATCATCGTATCAACCAGAACTCCAGCCTTTGGAGCCAACAGATGGCAGCTGGTGGGTTAGTTGTAACACATGATAAACTATGCAATCCAATGTGTTTTTGCTGAATGGGACATTTTGAACCACTGTTGAAGGAGTTAGAGCAAGGCATCGATGCAGTTGATAAACATACAGTACATGTGTGACAAGCCATCCTGGTTTGACCGCTTGCAGCAGGTACACAGAAGTTCATTATATTGGTCAATCCATAGTCAATTGATGAAGAGGAAAAGCAGCCGCCAAGCAGTGTCCCTCTCTCCCACATGGCCAGTTCTACCAGCCTGAGCAACTCGTGGATGCTCTTAACCTTTCAGGTTAGAGTTGATCTCAGCAGTTGGGCGAGAGGCCTTGAGCTGATTAAAGCTTAACTACGCCTAAAAGGGCCATGGGAACATGTACCTCCAAACCCACACATGTCTAAATACCCTGACAAGTTAAAAGAAAGATTCAAAGGAAAATAGTGATAATTCTTAAACTGTACCCAACTGAATCTAGTAAAAAATAAAGCTGTTCACTTTACTAGTAATGTCCCTCACCAAAAAAATTACCCAATTACGAGAGCATTCTTTTAAAGGTCCCACCTTAGTACCTAGTGTGAGTGCAGAAAAAGTGTTGAAGAAACAACCCACCACATGATACTGTCTGTCCTTGACCTGCAGCTAAAATTTGAATATCATTCAAACCATTTTTGAAGTTGAATCTGAGCTCTGCACTCCAATACTCTGTGCTGCTGGTTAATCTGGTAGGAATGTGTGCAACAGTGTCAGAAATCTGCCTCCCAGCCATAAGTGACCTATTGGTGTCAGCGAGAGAGCAGGTCCACACACACACACACACACACACACACACACACACACACACACACACACACATTCAGCAAGTATCCCACCTTCAACTCTCCAAACATAAGTTTGAGACAACTTTTGGTATCTATATTTTATTTTCTTACTCTTTTTTTTCTTTGATTTGGTTTAAAACATGTCATTTTCCAGAAGATCCCCTCCAGACACATTTGAATAATGAAAAAAATACAATACACAGCTGTACCAGATAGGTTAGCTAGTAGGCAAAAATAAATCTCCTGCTTTCTGGCTTGCCAAACCTGCAGGACATGTATACTTATGTCCAAATCTGACTGCTACTGTTTTGTTCAATAATATGCTATAAAACCATCTCATTACTACTTACAACGTTTGTGGTTATCTTTGTTTTGACAAGTCTTGGCTAACAAGTGGTGGACATGACAGCAAGCTAAGCCCAAAATATAAATTAGCCTAGCATAAAAACACCACAAAGTACCTTAAAACTCGCATTTCGACGTCCCAATAAGAATATCACAGTAGTACCATATGGAACGTAATAAGTAATAAGGTTCATATAGCCTATACTCGCTTCAGAAAGACAGCCGCAGACACTCGCTGCCCCTGTAGGAATATCATGGTATTATACTGAACAAAGGTGATTTTGCGTTATTGGGTTGGGAGGTGTGGTGGAGAAATGTTAGCAAAGACGGAAGGATAAGATGGAGCGCTCACCTGCTCAGTAGTTTTCTGCGACTCCCCCTTTCTCTCTGTCACACACAAACTTTCTCTCCCCCTCTCTCTCACACACACACACACACACACCCCCTCACGCGCCGTCCAACACCGGTTGCACACACCGGCTGTATGGGCTCGGTCTCTGGTCTGCAGCGGTACAGTAGAGAGAGAGCTCAACCCGGCGCGAGGAGGTGGAGCCCCAAGTGTCACCGGCAGCGTACACTACTGTCCCGGGAAAACAGACGCAGGTAGGTCCCATCCACAGTGCTGGACCCCACCCAGTCCTATCAGGCCAACCCCACTGTTCTAGGTAAAGATTAGGCTACTCCCAGTTTCCTAAATGCTGGAAAGTGTTACAGTAAATATCCTGTGGCCTTATCTTCTGTCAAAATGTTTTGAATGAAAATGTTGTTCTTGCTCCTGAACTTAAACTTGACTTAACTTGTCACTTGAAAGGCAAGCAACCACCAAACAAAAGCAGTTTTATATGAAATTTTTTTTTTACAGAATTAAATACATTTCTATTTGATAAATAGATTAAAGAAACCCCATTGTCACATTCTAGAAGCACATGGACTCGTTCTTTAAGAGTTTCTAATGACTTTTCACTTGGCAGCAAGAAGAAGTTGCTGCCAAGTTGTATTATTTTTTGGGAATTTTTAGGCCTTTATTTGTATAGGACAGCTGAATATGTGAAAGGGGTGAGGGAGGGGGAATGACAAAGGGCCACAGTTCGGAGTCAAACCTGCGGCCGCTGCATCGAGAAGGAAACCTCTATAAATGGGTGTGCGCTCTACCAGGTGAGCTACCCAGGAGCCCAAGACAAAGGTTTTCAGTAATTGTAATTGTACCTTACACATGGTCATATAATTAAAAATTGTTGCAAATGTGTCTTAATGGGAAATGTTACATTTTGGGACGTCCAGGGCCATGTGATTTTCTGTAATTCAGTTCTCACATTAAGTTCTCCAAGTGGACATAGCATGACCGCATGTTGATGACTGTGGTTTTCGATGTTTACTTCTATTGACTACTGTGATTCAATATAATAAAATAGCGTGCTGCCCTGTCTTTCTGCATTGGGGGGAAGATAATGGGATAACTCATCACTGACAGGATTTGTACCATGGGAATTATCAAGAGATGATGACAATCTCCATCACCAAGCTCATTATGTGGTGCCAGCCAAGTCAACTGATACATATCACATATCCCAAACCAGCAGCCGCCTAATACGAGGACAGTCTCCTTTGCAAGATGTCAGTGTGTGTGTGTGTGTGTGTGTGTGTGTGTGTGTGTGTGTGTGTGTGTGTGTGTGTGTGTGTGTGTTAATGTCTGATGTGATCTTTGAGCATGTGAGCAGTTTTAAGAAATTAATGTTTCACAAAGAATATGTTGTCTGGAGACGAAAAGAGGTTGGAAAGAGATATATGCAATAATGTGTTTAACATGATACAGAGTTGAGGTAAATTGAAATAAAACTGCAGGACAGATGAGTAGCTGTAAAGCACACAGTCAGGAGTCAGCGCAGGTTGTGCAAGGTGAAGCCCGGGAATGGCTGGAATCCATAATTATCAACAATTCTGTGAAGCTGTATTCTCCTGTAATACAAACATGAAAGTACAAAAACTACACATATGCTATAGGCTGTAATCGAATAAAGGCCTATTAATACAGTACTGTATATGCAAGCACCAAGGACAGCGATCAACAAAAAAACACAAAGGTAGGCAGTGGTTCAGCGTAAGAAAAAAACTAAGAGGTAGATGACAATTGATAGATACTGTGAAAAACTAATGAGGGTGAAACAGATGTGAAAAAATTAAGAAACTGTGACAGGACAGCAGAGCAAGAAACACCATTTTAGGAGGATTCTGGTTGGAAGCGGAGGCTGTAATTTGCTCAAAACTATACTCTTTTGACTGCAAAACATCTGGAGGAGGTGTTTTACCTGCTTGCTAAAACACACTCAGAATGCGAAAATGAACAGCTGAAAAACATGGTTGCCCTCTTCTTTTCATTCTGCACGTGCTTTTCGTGTAATTTTCCATGTGAGCGTGTGTGTGTGTGTGTGTGTGTGTGTGTGTGTGTGTGTGTGTGTGTGGGCATGTGTGTGTGTGTATAGATGTGTTCTTATTTAGGGCTCCAATCAGTTTTACATGTGCAATTAACGTACCATTAGTATGAAAGGAGGGAGAAGCATTATTCTTGTGGAAAGCCAAAACATGTTTTTGAATTCTTTGGGTTTAAAATGTTCTTGTTAATTGGCCATGATTACTGCCAGCTGGCTGAAACCTGTAGCCTGAGCTAATGTTTATGCATCAATATCACCAGCAATAAGTAATCAATACCATCTTTTAATTCTGCATACTGTAAACACTGGGAATAACAACAGTGAGTCAAGAAGAATGTAAATCAGATTATTAAAACTGACCTATAATGTTTTTTCTGTGACAGTATTAAATGCAAATGTGCACACAGTAACACTCCCAGCGATTTTTCTAATTCAGCATTTACTTTCCATTCCTGATTCCTGTTCCTGATGGCTGTTTTTTGTTGAAATTGAATGGAGGTCTTGTCAATATGCTTGCACAGTGAATGGCTGAAACACCCACATTATGACCTGTAGGTCAAATTGAAAGTCTACCTCAGTATCATATCACAGATAATAAATACCTTTGTATTTTTGTAGTATGTATGTGTGCGTGGATGTCATATGTCTGTGTGCCTATGTCATATGTCTGTGTCTGTCATATGTCTGTGTGCCTATGTGTATGTATGTTGTGTATAAGCTATTGGACACCTTAATTTCCTTCTGGATAAATAAAGTATCTCTATCCATCTATCTATATATCTATCTATCTATCTATGTATCCATCCATCTATCTATCTATCTACTTTGTATATGTATGTGTTTTTTTTGTATTCACGCATAATGATCAAGGTCTGCCCTCTAGTGAAAAAACAGCTCTACTGTTGCGGTTGAGTATAACAGTTAATGTTTCAGCTTAGCATGGCGGCCTTTAGTATACATACATCTAACTAGTAGATTAAACCTTGTCCAGCAGACAAAGTTTAATCTCCAACTCCTACTAAAAATAATTCAAATCCACATTTAGCTGAGGTTTTAACCTGCTTTTACAGGTTCAATTCAAAGTGCTATTTGTTTATTTAAATAATGTCGTGTTTTTTTTACTTAAAAGTTTTACTTGCCTAAACTTAGCTCCCTGTATATGAAGAATATGGCTCCAGAAGAACATTGTGCATCTTCAGGTGTCGCCAAATAGATAAGACCTGAGACACATGAGAGTGAGACAAAGGTCCCAGGACGGACGATGGTCCAACACAGAGAAGTCTGAGTGAAGAGAGAGGACAAGAAGGAGGATCTAGGGAGAGAGAGAGAGAGAGAGAGAGAGAGAGAGAGAGAGAGAGAGAGAGAGAGAGAGAGAGAGAGAGAGAGAGAGAGAGAGAGAGAGAGAGAGAGAGAGGGACACAAACAAGCAGAGGGTTAGAGAGATGCAGTGGTTTTCAGAAAGTTTACAGTATTCTCGTCAGCAGGACAAGACTATAGTGCTAGCCTTAATGAAGCTTAGCGCAAGTTCAGCCAGGCAGACTATCTTACGTTACTCACTCATTCTCAGTCACCTCATTTTCCCTCTCCTCCTGCTTCACATTACCAGCTGATTAGGAGGACGTTTACTCTTTTAGTTAAACCAGTCAGGTTTAACCACAACCTCTATCGGCCAATCACATTCTTGCTGTCAATATTTAAATGTTTTCCTCTCAGCATCCTCTTCATTCATTACCATCACCACCAGTGTCTATACTCCATCAGGGGTGTATCGTACATACTCACGGCTTCTCGACCATGTCACGATGGGAATTCGATGATATCACAATGGAGTCTAATCGCCAAAGACTATCATTTATCATTATTGTGCACACGTCAATGAATTATTGTTCACTCAAAATGAGGTCTCTCCTGATTGAAATAGATACATTGAGACTGAGACCGATCTGCCAGAAGGATAATGGTAACAGGAACAAGGCCTGACGTGGTCTACATCCTCCTCCGCTCCACAGCGTGTGGATGGTCTGGCAAAGCGAGCCTAGGCACAGAGTAGTGAACAATAGGAAAAGGCGCTGCAGCCCGCTGACTTCTTTTAACTCTGGGGACAGACATGAGCTTCTGATGGAATATAAGGTTTAAGACTACAGACAGGTTAGAAGGGGCCCTATGGGCACACATAAAGATGGGCGCACCAAATTTAATACATTCTCATTTACTGCAGAACTTGCTTTCTCAGTCAATCTCGTAGACTGTAAAACTAATGGATGTGGCAGCAGTGAAGTCATCCATTGGTTTGTGGACTGCCATTTTCAAGCTAGGAGTTAGGCTTTTGGCTGTCCCTATCTTGGTATTTTGAAACCACAAGTAACCTATTTAGACAGAAGGGCAGAGCTGGGGAGGAAGACGCAGCTAAGCCAGTGTCATCTATGGTTTTGATGGCGCTGTGCTAAGCTAAACGCTAAAGAGGGGTGTTGCAGATTTTCAACCGGCTGACACGAGTCATCCAGTGGAGTTTTGCCGGCAGGTAAACGGGGACATCCAGGAGGGGGTTTGGGTGGTTATGGAGTGTATTTGAAAACCCCTTCCAGCACAACACATTTCAAATGGTGCTAGAAAATTCCAATCCACTCTGAACACCAAAGGATATCAGTGACACTGTGAGGGAGCTTTTTTCACAGCAGACCATTAGCATGAAGCTTCTGTTTGTCACTGCTCACCTGGTGTGCAGAACTAGTCTGACTCAGACGGTTTATGAATAGGACATGCAGCTGTTTTATTTGTTAAAGGAATACTAGACCCAATCGATTCTCACACGGTGTTTTCCAGACTGAATTAGCGTAATGAAAACTGGACTTGTTCAATCTGGTTCTGCAAGCCTATAACAGAATAAGGAGGTGGCGCTGTCCCTCTTTTATCTGTTTGTTTCAGGGTTGCCATTGACATGTGCTTCACACTTTGAGACAACTTCCTTCTGTCCACGTGTTGACCATGGCGTTGACCTACAAGTTTAATGCACACACTTGCGTTTCCTTCCTGCCCTCTCCCCATCTCATGCCCCTCCTGTTAGAGTTCATTTGTTGGGTGATTGCAACAAGGTCATGTGGGCAAAGAGAGACAACACTATTTGGGGAACCAGTTACGCCATGCGGGCCACTGCAGCTTGTTATGGCAGCCATATAAAGACATGGACATGCTTAATGACAGTTGCAGCCTGGTCTCACAGAATTCCGTGAAATGATCACAAACTATTAACAGTGCATTACATGGCGGTGGAATGTGTAAAAATGCTGTGTGGCCACCACGGAAAACTATACCAAAGTAAAGTCAATGAGAAGATGACGTAGCATTAAGAGCGACAAGGGTAGTGAGTATTATGAAAGCCCGAAAATCCGCGTAAGGAGGTTGGTTGGGAGACCGAGGATCGTGTCCCACATGTCCAACCGTCTCGTTGTTCTTTTCCTAAACCCAACCTGTCCGCTGTATGCGGCCGTCCCGTTCTTCTTTTCCTAAACGCAAACCATTGTTGTCCCGCCCACCCATGACCTTTTCCTTAACTTAAGGGGCCGTGTGCATTTCACGGAATTATTCTATGAGCCCATCAAGGACTTTTAAGGGGCCGTGTTAATTTCACGGAATTGTTCCATGGGCCCATCACGGAATTTTCGGGGATTCTGTGACACTGCCACAGATTTTGAGTTAAGGTGCCGTGTTCATTTCACGGAATTCTGTGAGATCAGGTTGTATTGTCAAATGTACAATACTTGACAAAATCATTGTGACTAATGCCATGTATTTTGTCTTATCAACTGAATAAAATGCTAACCTGAGTCAAGGTAAAGGGTACCTGTGTGAAGGGAGGGTGAAAAAAAGGATCTGGAAAAGGAAAGTATAAAAAGGAAAATAATGAGCATGGTTTTGACAAGAGGATACATGAGCAATTAGGTAATGACATGCAGAACTACGGTACAGATAGAAAGAGAGCAGACAAATGGGGAGACAGAAAGAGTGCAAATGTTACAGTAAGCAAAGCAATCTACGTGGTTGGTCCTGGGCCATGTGGCAGTGACGCTGTCTGTCTAGCAGTCTAAGATACAGTGTAGGGTGCTGTCTCCTGTACCCTCTTCCTCTGCCCTGAAGTCCATCCCAATCCCTCCCTTACACCCCCTCTACTCTAAAACCCCTGCCCCCTCCTCTTCCTACATTTCTCCCCATACAATGCATTCTTTTTGCACCAACGTTATGCTATGCATGTATGTACAGTATACTGTATGTGTTAATTGCATCAATGTTAAAAATGTTAAAGAAGACACATTATGTCATATAGGTTTTTATTCAATGCAAAAACAGTACAACTTTTGAGGATAAGAACACAAATGAAGTCAGACTCTTTTACATCACATTTCACATGCTTTGCAAAAAACATTAAGGGGTACTGCAGTGATTTAGTATTGTACTTACATAGTTGGGTAATTAGTGAGAGTCAAAAAGAAGAGTCAAAATCAAAGCAGCAGAGGTTAGGGTTTTGTTACTTTAGGACAAGTTCCAAAATCCTGAATCCTGTTGTCACAGGCTCTTTTAATTTGCAAACCACTTATCATCCATTACAAATTTTGGATGATAATATAAGTTGTATGTTAAACAACAAAAATGTAGTTATACATATTAATATATGAAGAAAAAAAAATGGGTGCTCAAATCATGATGTAAAGTAGTTTCATTATGTGGGACATTTGTCATGCAAACACTGCAGCCTCACTACAGACTAAAGTAGCAGCCATTAATGAATCTCATATCTGGGAGCTAATAACTTTGTTAATGGCTTCTAATGCTATCTGACACATGGCTGTCCTTTAAGTATGTCACACTGGGTGCATCTTACTGTATTATGTCTTGCTCTCCGCACCACCGGCCCATTTCTCGCCTCCCAGCAACCCATCATGGTTGTAGTGTTTTTTGCCGTTTAGAAAGGTTTTTCTGTGCTAAAAACCTATACAAAAAGCCAGGGAGAGGGATGCTAAGACATAGATACATATAATAATATTACGTAAAGGTAAAAGGTACAAGTGAAGGGAGGGTGAAAAAAAAAGGATCTGGAAAAGGAAAGTATAAAAAGGAAAATAATGAGCATGGTTTTGACAAGAGGATACATGAGCAATTAGGTAAGGACAAGCAGAACTAGCAACATGGCATCATGACTTTGCGTAAACATACACGCCACTTTCCTAAAGTTAAATGGCGTGTTATCTGTATGCATTTTGAGCTATCCACGTGTATGTCTGCGCAGTATACAGCGGATGTAAACATACACACCACGTTAGTGTTTTTTGCCGTTTAGAAAGGTGCAAGAGGATCTTTTGTGCTAAAAGCCTATAAAAACAGCCTGAGAGAGGGATGCTAGACAATAGATACATATAATAATATGATGTCCCTTTCTATTTGTCATCAAAGTGAATGGAGTGATTGATAGAAAATGTATATGTTCTTGTGTGTCTCATTAAACCTTTAGAACATCGTGAACTGAAACCTGCTTTTTGTCACTTTGTTCGCCGAGAGCTTGTAGCTGCTTTCAAAATCAACTCACAGACGGTCAATACAGCAGATAATAGAATAGGAACCACAAAACAATCATGATTGGATTGTTACATAATCACGACAGTCTACTTGATGCCTGCCCACATGTGAATCCACCAGTTGGTCTGCACAGTCCAGCTCATCTTCTCACACTCAGAGATTTGCTGGAGGAAATGCTCCTTGGCCTCTGCTACGCCCTGTTGCTCCTGGAGCGCCTCCCGCAGGTAGCGCATGTCCTCTGCAGCGCTCAGCTCTGGGATGCCCGTCAGCAGCATGAGGGAGAAAAGAGTGACCAGCAGACGAGAGTGCGAGCGCAGCAAGAGGTATGCCTGGGTGCAAGTGTCCTGACATGGGCAGGTGGGATATACAAGACAAGGAACGGAAGACAAGGAAAGAAGGACAAAAGATAATATGAAATAAGAAACAATATCTGCAAATTTCTACCGTACATTTACACATACAGTATGCACAGTGGGTTCACTTGTCCATGCACTTATGCAAACACATAATTTCCATCAGATAGAAGCCATGCTGTACAGAAATACGATGTGACCCTGAATGATATACTCATTTCTTTAATGAACGCAAAATAAATCTGATAAATCGTATAATAATTGTATAATAATCTTTAAAACAGCAAGATGCATGGTTTTCATTAGCTGACACCAAAGGAAAACAAGACATTCATGCATAGAACTTAATGTATTCACGGACATTTAAAAAACAGTAATAAAATAACTTATCACCAGGCTGAAAAGCCTGCCGCTAAAAATAGTCCGCAACAAATGCAGTATATACTCCTGTTTTAGTAGTATTTGATGAAAACTACAGTGCCCAACCGTTTTGTTTTTGTTTTAAAGATATAGATATGAAAGGGGAGAGATACGGGGAAGATGTGCAGGAAATTGCCAGGTCGGATTTGAACCGTGGGCCTCTGTGTTGAGGAATAAACCTCTGTACGTGGGTGCACACTCAACTAACTAAGCTACTCGGGCGCCCAGTGCCCAGCTGTTTTAGGAAATGACTGAGCCTTACTATTCTACTATATGACTTGATAAAAAGTTGTAAATGTATGCCTTCAAAAGGAACCAATGGGATTGAGGCTAGGAGCCACAGACTGGGTAGGAAAGCTGGAAAGCATTGACAGACACATTATTAGGATTAATTGACAATAGGAAAATATAAAACAACTTCAGCCTTATCGTTAAATTAAAGTATTAGTATAATAACACACAAACAAACACAACCACACCTACACCTACACACACACACACACACACACACACACACACACACACACACACACCATCTTCTCACCCTGAAGCGCTGAAAGTAGAGGCTGTTGCTCCCTTTCTCTCTGCCCATAACATACAGGAAGTCAGGTGTGAGGACGAATGGTACACGCTCCCTGTTCATCCCCAGGAAGTGCTTCGTGTTACCCAGGATGTGACCGAAGTCGATGTGAAACAGGTTCCCTTAGAGGACCAGGAAATACAAAAAGCATTTAAGTTCTGTCCATCCACTCTGTTCATTCATCTTTTCCTCCTTCAGTCGGTCCCTGAATGAGATTTACATTATTTGGATTGTTTACGTTTGCACAAATGCAGCTAGTGTGGTGTAAACCAAAAGTGTGTGGTACATACCTTGGTCTGTGATCATGATGTTGTCATTGTGTCGATCTCCTATACCCAATACATAGGTGGCCACACAATAACCAGCACATGACTTCACAAATCTCTCCGAAGTCTTGTAGTGCTGTAGTCAAATAAGATCACAGCAGTGCAATAACATGATTGGTAATGTGTCAAAGCATGAAATGAATTTATAATGTAATATTACGACATTATTCATTTGGCTCTTGTATAAAACCTGGCTTTGAATCTTGTCCGTGTTTTCTGTTTTACTTACTACTTCCTGGAGGGGAGATTTGGACTTGAGCCACTCATACAGAGCATCGTTTCTGAAGGCTCCTGTCGTTCCTCCGTGGTTCCTCTGGACTGCAGCGATGGTTGCTGCATCCCTCACAATCTCAATGATACCTGTTGAGGAGAACTTGATGAGATTCACTGTGAGTTTCTCTGTTTTTTCTCTGTCAATTTCCACAGGACACCCAATTTGTATCCTGGGTGCTGGGAATTATCTGTGTTAAAGGAAGTGTTGGAAAGTGTTTTACAGCGTTTGAACATTAAGCACCCTTGTTCCTGCTTACTTAGTTTATCTTTATCCCTTAATTATAATCCAATATCGTAATGACTAACAAAAGGTGCTCCACCAATCAAAATCTGCCGGGACTTGACTCGTAGCGGCACACCAAAACCATCCTGGAGACACACCACCCATACGACACATCACTCTGAACTAGAATTAGGTAGTGGTACATTTTAAGAAATATAAACCCCTGTAAAATGTTATATACTGTTAATTCTAGTCATGTTCAAACATTTTGTATTGCTGTTGACAGTATGATTTATGGAATGATAAATAGAGAAATCCTAAATTCCCTCTGTAAAAACCTTTGACTCTAATATGTCGATAGAAATTTGGAATCTGGCGCCATCTAATGTTTACATTTCTGTTCTGGATATGAATGCAGATCAGCACATATTTAATTGGATAATACCTCATTTGCATATTTAAACATACAATTTCAAACAACATGTTATGCAAAAAGTAATTGTCTTAATGTAAGTAATCAACTGGGGAGGTGTCATGGTGATTTCTGTTAGTTTAACGTTTTATCCTCTTAATGTGTTTTGCCTTAAACAGCTTAGGTTACTGAATAAATGGATAATAAATTGCCTAGTGACCTATGTTGTGTCCTGTGGCGATGCAGCCATACGGAACCAGGTTAAGGTCCAGAGATTTCTCCTGCCAGATAGAGTCCATCACCACCAGGGTCTAAACAGTAAGGTACACAGAGTCAGGTGTCACTTTATCCAAAGTTGAAATATATTCACACAAAAAAAAGTAATTAAGAGGGAAACTTCTCTTTGACCTGAATGACCAGCATGTCCTGTCTGAGGTCATCCCCCTGTTTGAAGATTATTCCCACAGGTGTGGCAGAGGTGGGCGACGGCATGGGAGAGAACTCCAGCCACAGCGGCTTCTTCTTCGAGGCCATCACCTTGGATTTGTCCAGCTGGACGAGAGGGAAACGAAGAGAATTGATTTGTTTATGTCGAGCTAGACAGTGCATAGGCTTTCAGTGAAGGTCTGATGTGGACTATAGCCTTAAAACTGCAGTATCAGTACTACAAGTTTGATTATTATTATTATTTGATGAGCCAATTTAGAAGTGTCCCCCTAACATCCATCCATCTGAGCAAATGAGTCTGCACACACACAGGCTGCAGCATTCACTGTCAAACTGTGAATATTTAAGTAATTATTAGATTGGGTAGTAAAAAGTGCTTGTTTTACCACCAACATGTTCAGATTATTGCTCAACACTGGACCAATTTCAAAGATGTTTGTATATATTAGTCACTTAAAGGGGCACTATGCAGTTTCAGCCATTTCTTCGCTGTTTTCTCGCTTTTTGCTCGCAGGTTTCTCTATAGAGCTCCCCCTACAGCTTCGGAATAGATATTTGGCAGCTCCTATATTTACTTGTGTCTAACTCCTCGCTCTGTCAGTCTGCCGTTTCCTCTTTCTCTGTTCCTCCGACAATGCTTTCTGCTTCTTTTTTGCCGGCTCAGCCATGACGATAGTGTGAAAAACTCCATCGCTACCTTGTTAGCCGGTTCCTGTGAAGCAGTTCGTTACATCGCGAGACCTGATATTGCACGATACTTCCTGACGCTGAGGCCGGGGGCTCACCGGCTGAAAGTTGCAAGGGTGGTTTTTCACAGGCGCTAGGGGGAAGCGAGACGACCACCATTCAACTCGAAAAAAAGTCATATAATCATTCCAATGACACTGAAGCTGTTCAGGTAAGGTACATTAAGCTAAAAAAAACTGCATACTTCCCCTTTAGAAAAAACAATGCATGGGACAATAGAGTCTGGGTTAAAAAATACCAAAATTACCCTTCAACCAAGCAATCATTTCACATTCTGACAGGTCAGAGTGGCTAATAGAAGAAATGATGATAGTCAGGATGGAGGATAGTGATAGTGAATATGAAAATTATGTCAAAAAGTGCAGATAATTGCACTTAAGACTGGGCAGGAGGAAGAAAATGGAGATGGATGGAAAAGTAAGAAGCAGGAGAGACAGGGGACAACACACTTACAAGAAAGAAAGAAAGAAAGAAAGAATGGAGAGAGATATTGTATTGAATGCTTTCTCTTCAGATAAATGATAGCCTATACCAATGCGCAAATGCCAAAGTTAAGCTACTAGCTAGCTGATGAACCAAGTGCAGCAAAAAAGTCAGATGTTTACTTCAGGAGTTGGTGGGGAGCGTAGAGCACAACAGAGCTAAAAGGAGAATGAATACTGGATCCACTCAGGTGGGAAAAAACTTCAAATGAATGCTAATATGGCTCCATGGTGCTTGACGCACTAATAGGGAACATGTTTGCTAACATGTTAGACATACCGGCTTTATAATGTCAATGATGCATTTACAGCTTGTTGCACGGACCCTAATCCCCTATACAATCTATCACTGCAGGTTTAAAAATTCTAAAAAAAATCATACTTTTCACAAAAAGAAGTAAAGGTAGCGAGTTCGACCTTTGTGTGAAAGGAAAAATGTATGTATGTGAGAACTGTGTGTGGTCAAAAGGGCATTTTAAGTTACTTGTGGCATGAGGATAAACCACACACAGAAGACTTAACCTGCCAGACAAAAAATATTCAACACTCATCCAACACCAAAACACTCACAATATACACACACACAAACAGCATTGGCAATGCTTACCAGGATCCTTCCAGCTTTGATGCGGGGGTCAAAGGGCAGCAGGAATTCATTTGGCAGATTACAGTTTCTAAGAAGCTCTTGAAGCCTGAAATGAGCTATACAATAGAAACACAAAGACACAATGACGCACCAAATTGCTTCTTTCAGGATAAAGGGAAACTGGCAAAACTAAAAATCTTTTATATATATATGTAAAAGACAACCAGTTAATAATATACATAAAAACACCCAACCACCCACATTTACACATATCATTATTAATGTGATTTCTTGGTGTATATTAAGGGGAGCTCCATATCTGGTGCTAATGGCCAAAGGGTGTGAGTCTAGACTTCCAGCTTTCACTTGTTTTTTAGTAACAAAAAAGCACTGAAGCTTTTGCAATTCCTCCCGGAGAGTTGCTGCTTTCCCATAGCTCATTAACATTTACATGCACTCTTAGACCAAGTTTTTAAACATACCTAATTAAATACCTCATACACCGTCCTGCTGCCCTAAATACTCACTCACTAGTGCATATTTATTTACGGCAAATAGTCCTCAAAAACTACAGTGCCCAGCTGTTAGGAAATTATGATAGCATACAGTATATTCATGACCTGTTTTTAAATGGGCATGGAGCTGAGAGCCACAGACAGGGAAGAGAAGTCAGAAAGTGTTGTACTGAGGGACAGACACACACATTTGATAGTTTCACACTTTTCATGGGATTTGCTTACAATAGTGGTGGACTTTTGTGATTAGCCTTTGCATCTTATATCACCGACCTGCTGAGCACACAGGTTAACATCAACTGCTCCCTGCAACGTAGCCGATGCAGCATGACTGAGGGATGGCAATGCCAAAACTGATATATCCTAACACCTATCAGATGTTTTATGACTCATGATGATTGATGTCAACACGCTGCAAACCAAATTTCCCACTTGGAGAAAAGATAGATAGATAGATAGATAGATAGATAGATAGATAGATAGATAGATAGATAGATAGATAGATAGATAGATAGATAGATAGATTGATAGATCGATAGATAGATAGATAGATAGATAGATAGATAGATAGATAGATAGATAGATTGATAGATCGATAGATAGATAGATAGATAGATAGATAGATAGATAGATAGATAGATAGATAGATAGATAGATAGATATAGATAGATAGATAGATAGATATTGTGAATATTGTGATATTATGAAATTCTTTCAGACATTTAAAGTCCCCAGATGATGTATTCTAATGACTTCGGTGATGCTATGACTTTTCCTCTAATGCCACCAGCAGGTTGACATTTACTGTAAGTGAAATTACTTCACAACTATTGCATGGATTGCCATATACTACTGTAAATTGCAGGATTGGAGTGTCATCATCATTGAACCAGCCCTGTTAAGCCCTGTTGAAGTTGAAAATCTCTTTTGTATGGGATCCTGGCTAACACAGCAGCATAAAAAGTCAATTTTAAACCTCCAAGAATTGCCACATTATTGTGGTGGAGGGGTGTGTGCGTCCCTGTGAACCTGGAAACTGTGTTGTCAGGGGCTACAGCTCCCAAGAGAAATTCACAGACCTCTTATGGAGGTCTGTAAAAATACAACTAATCCATTGGAATGTCTATCTTAGATGTGTCTAACCTGTAGGAGGAAGGTCGGTCTTGTCGGGGTAGAGATTTTTAATCCTTATAGCAACCTCCTGTAGGGCCTCCACAGCCTGAACTTGCTGGGTGAAGCTGTCAAGCATTGCCTGACCACAGCCCAGCAGGTAAGCCTCCAGAATCACAGCCATGCGCTGGCGAAAGTACAGACACCCTGCCACCTCACTGCGGACATACCAGAAGAAGAAGTGGCCAATTCTCTTGCTCTGTGAAGTAGAACACAGAGAACATGAGGAGAGTTCATATACTGTATAATCATTATTTTTATGTCTATAGGTGAGTTAAGGTGATGTGAGTCAGAGAGCAGACACAGATTTAGCTGCAGTTCACATGTTACTGCAGTGAGACAGGCTGCAAAAAGGATTCACTGTTAAAGTGAGATTCTCACTGAGACGGTTTTTTTTTCTTTCTGTTAAGACCACGGTAATAATGTTAACATGGCTTTAGTACAAGACAAGGTTTGTACTAAAGTGCAGATTTAGGAGTTGAAATTGCACAGTTAATTCAAAATAGCTGAGTTCCTGTTGGGTTTAGGATACACCCCAATTTTCACTGGTCTACCTGATATTTAAAGAAGGGGACTTTAACTTAAGGGGCGCTGTTGAGCCATTTCGTCAAAAGAATGTGTTAGTTTTACAGTATGTGTGTGCGAAAAAGCCCCTCAAAAATGTGATTCATTGTGCAAAATAATAATTCCTTTAGCCCTACCCAGCTGTGTGAAACTGATCATCTGAACCCTTTAACCCCTTAACCAAAAATAATTAACCTACAGTGAACAAATTATTTAGAATGTTCTTTAAATGGAGGAAAATGGCAAGAAAAATGACAAAGGATGTACAACATTGTTATATACTACTCTTAATAAAGATATCTGATATTTGTTGTGTACACCGTATATTCGGATGCTGCATGACTCACCCGCAGAGCGCTTCGGATGAGGAACCGAGCGAGGAAACTGTCATGGTAAGATTCCACTTTGAGGGTCTGTATGAATAAATAGGATAGAGATAAACTGTTAGTAATGACACCAATCTAAAGTCTAGTTAGATAAGTGTTTCTTCATCAAAACATGAAAATGATTCACATCCTTTTGAATGTGTTCAAAATGTTAAAAAGAACCACATTATTTGATAAGAATGTGCTTTAGTGATGATCTACAAGCAATGTGTTTACTTTATTTTTATTCTTTTATCTTTAGTTCCAGTCTGAAAGGTCCCACACTATATTACATGTATTTTGGGATTCTACTAGATGTTCAAAAAATACATACTGTCTGTCTGAATATACCTGCATAGGCGGAAATTGCAGGGGGGTGTAGGGGGTTCAGAACCCACCCCATCTGAGGGTTGTCCCCCACGAAAAAAAACAAACAATAAAACCACACTTATATTATATATAATTCAAATAATTGTGTAAGTAGTAAAACGATACCAACGCAAACAGGGCAAAAAAATGTATTTCAAGTTTAGAAACATATCAGTTTGATCCACTGCTTGGTTTCCTCCTTTATGTTAACTAGGCAGAATTCCAGTGGGACTCGTTGGAGAGAGTGAATTGTGTATTTTCTTTTCTTTTATATAGTGGATGCTGAGAATTAATTAGTCATGACATAAAAATTATGTATTTTTTCACAATCCGCTATGTTAGGTATAAAGTTACTTAGCTTAGCTTGTAGAATAGTTTATTAGCTAGCTTGCTAGTTCCACCCGCCATGCTTTCATGCTACACACTAGTTATAGAAAACTGTACTAATTTAGTGGCCTGCTGGCTGGCTAGTTAGTTAGCTTGCTTACTAGGATGCTCAGTTTTCATTTCAGCATCATCTGTATTAGATAAAAGAATGACTTTATCCCATGTTTAAAGTGAATAAAACAGCCTTGCCAGCCTGCTTACAACTACAAATATCCTATACAAGTACAATTTTGTATGTATTAGTTGTGTCCCCTTCAATAATTGCTCTTAAGAAATGTTATGTTGTGGCTGGGTTGGCTCAGTGGTAGAGCAGGCGCTCATATACTGAGAGGTTCATTCCCCCTCTTTCTCACCTAGCTGTCCTGTCAAAAATTAAAGGTGGAAAAGCCCCAAAAAATAATCTTAAAAAAAAAAAATGTTTTAGTCCCCCATCTATTTCATGACATTTACGACCATACCTGTATATACCCTTTGTCTGTACCACTTCGTTTTAGCACCTGTCTCTTCGTAGCCCAGTGTGCTCTAATTTGTCAGCATTTCCCATGTCTTCCGTATCTGCGCTCTCTGAGTCTCTGCACCGTCAATGCAGCAGGGGAATGATTGTAACGGCACTGTCTAGCTCTACACTTCTATACAACCACAACTGCTGAGGATGCTGACTTTTTGCCTGGGTGTAGCTTTAGCCTTAGTCTGTTAGCATGATATCATGTCCATCAAGTGCATATTTAAAACTTCTTTTACAGATAGTTTTTTTGGGCTTTTCCGCCTTTAATGGACAGGACAGCTGGGTGAGAAAGGGGAGAGAGAGAGGGAAGACAGGCAGGAAATTGCTGAAACGCAGTGAACCTGGGGTTTTGGGGTCACCAGGGTCTGGGGTTGCTGCCTACTTTGCCCCGTTGGTAATCCAGTTATGGTTGAACATTTTTGATCTGAATTATTGAATTTTTAATAATTTCATAAATTATGTCACAATTTATTAGTTTATGTATTTACTGTTTGGATTGTTTTTGTTTTATTTAGGAACAATAGGTGTTAATATGAATCCATACTAACTTAAGTGTGCTGTTTTTTTGTGCTTGACTGCATAGTATTGGTCAGGGGTTCCAATAGAAATTTTGTTATTGTCACAGATCCTCCACACACACACACACACACACACACACACACACACACACACACACACACACACACACACACACACACACACACACACACACATACCTGCACCAGCTGCAGCAGATACTTCAATACATCATCATTGGACAGGCTCTCCAATCTCTGGACTGCCAGTCTCCTAACCATTACGTCAGCAAAGTCAATGCCTATTAGTTCCAGGGCCAATGTTACATCCAGTTCTCCAGGATCCCAGTTTCCCAGTAGCCAGTGGACATCCTCAACCACTCTGCGGTTCATCCAATCAACATTGCGCAGATAATGGGGTAGATTTGAGGCGTAGCGGATGCTCTCCTCCCGGAACCTTGTGAGTCCAGATCTTTTGGTGCTGGTGACTGGAGATGGGAATCTGAGAGTTACAGTGTCAGTCAATGAGTCCTGGAGAGGATTTACATGCAGAGAGGAAGAAGCTGTGCTGGATGAGGTGGAAGGGGGTGAGGAGGGTGAGGAGGGTGAGAAGGGTGAGGAGTGTGAAGAGGGTGAAGAGGGTGAGGAGGAGAGAGCATTAGAGGAAGCAGTAGATTTGGTCAGGGTGTGCCTGGATCCAGGACTGCGGGAGCTTTCAGAGGAGCTGAAGCTATTTGGCAGAACCACAGGGAAGCTGTAGCGGTCTAGAAGGAAGCTGATAGCCATGGAGTCAGCTATGTCTGGGTTAGTAGCAGAAGACAACTTGTCTGCCTGGTAGGTGATGGCCCCTTCTTCCAGGTCAGGGTAGGGCCACATATGCATGGTGTAGGGGCCCTGGCTAAGGACGGACCTGCAGGGATGAACAAGTGCACAATTGGAAAAGATTTGTTATTAATTTGTGCTATACATGCAATTCAATTCCATCAGTGTTACAGGTTGTATTTTTGCATCAGCAGAAGGTCTGCTTAATTTTTGGCACAGGCCCCCCTGATATAATTTCCACCAGCTGCCATTGATTTATGCCCGTACTGTATGTCTTGGTAAACATGAAAAGCCTACATGAAATGTTAAGTACGAAAGATAAAGTAGGAAATTAAATCATGTAGCTCTTAGCTATAGTTAAATGTAATGTTACCGTGTTATCCCTTTTTGATATTTAACACTGAAAAGACACTAACAAATGCATCACAGTGTTGTAATTTATATTAAAAACCTGACCTGTGATCAATCAAGAGCAGATTGACAAAGTAGAGGACTTTCCCCTTCTCTTTCTGCAGGTCTTTGGTTACTGGGGCAATGTCACCACCACTAGCAATAATAGTGAAACCCAGCTTGGCTCCCCGTGGCAAATCCCTGAGGAGAACATCAAAGTCCAGCCACTCATTCCACAGCACTTCATCTGCGAAGGCCTTGGGAAGGGAGGACACTGAAGAGAGAACCTTGTTACCATAAAGTATGGAGGCTTTTACATAAACAGACTGAGGGCATTTGCTTGGAAGTTTTGGGATGTCAAAACCGAGCAATTTCACTCTGAGTCTTCTGTTGCAGTCCCACAAGGATATCATGAAGATGTCATCCAAATCCTTCCCTTCGAGCCGGAGATCATCGTGGGAGCTAAACTGGCCACTGGATCCATCAACAAGGGGCCAGTCCACAAACTTGACAGTCTCATCGACAAGCTGCGACACAGGGACCACAGAGAGGTGGAGGTCTTGAATGGTTTTCAAGCACTGGCGAACCCAGAGGAAATCACTCAGGGGGTAGTCTCCAGATAAAAACTCCTCCCTCCCAGAGACTTTTAACACCAGACGATCAGAAGTGTCATAATCAAGCCCCTGGTCTACCATCACCCTTCTGAATACTGTAAGGAGAACATCTGGTGTTGCACTAAAATCCACCTCTATGCTGAAGCTGATCTTGTTCATGAAATGGAGAATGACAGGGAGCTTTCTGTTGAGCTGGTCCTGTAGGTCATTTGGAATGGGGGCGCGTGTTATCCAAGGCTCTGTGGCATATAACATGTCATCCCGATCCCTTAGCTCTTGTCTTCTCGGAGATGCCAGTGTCCTACGGGTGAATGTGAGCTCACCAAGTCTGTCAGACGGTTCTTTCTCCAGGTTGTATCCAATCAGGTAAGCCAGACACTGCTGTTGTTTCTTCTTCTCCTCTAAATCAACTGCCATCAGCGGTTTTACCACTATGTGCGCCAACAGACGCCCAGTGTCATCACACGACCACGGAATGTCTAACGTCCTGATAACCTGACAGTCATCGTAGGCTTCATACCAGTCTTCCCCCCTGGCATATAGCAGAGTGTATTTCTCTGGGTCCAATACAGCAAGTGGGTCTGGATGGCACCTTTGTTCCTGTGCCTGAAGACATAGAGACACATATTGGAAGCATGTTGATTGCTGCCATTGGGGATTCTGTATACAGAGTAGACACACACGTGGATAGCTCAAAATGCATACAGATAACACGCCATTTGGCTTTAGGAAAGTGGCGTATATGTTTACGCAAAGTCATGATGCCATGTTGACTTTCCGATGTTTTGGGCTCACTCTCACTGAATCACGAGGTTATGACTGCATGGTGATATTTTTGCAATGGAGTCTAACATTAGACTGAGATTACCTCAGTTTAGACGATGCAGCTCTTCTGTCTCTCCTCTCCCCCTAAAGGTCTGATCCTAGAATCGCCCCTGATTGCTGCAGCTTGATAATATATTTAAACTAAGTAAGTCTACAGCCACACTAGCAGTGGGTGTGGCTTACCTGCGTTGCAGAGCTGTGGGAGGTTACAAAGGGGGAGATTGCGAGCAGCTGCGAGAAAGTTGAGAGAACGGACGTGTGCCTATGTGTGTCGTGACGGAAAACGGTAAAATCTCCAAGTTGTGTTGATGTTTTGTCTTCGTCTTGGATGTCTACAAATGAACTGTCAACGGAGCACTAACAAGTGCCGAACCACAAAAAGGGCAGGTCGGCTGACGGAGCGAAGAAACTCCAAGCCAGGGACTACAAGTAAGCCCAATCATGTTACCTGCGGCCTGGCGAACCGAGTGTTTAGCTCTGTAGTTACATATGCATGGGCAGCCAAACCTTGGAATCTCCTAGACGTAACGACAGTATCAAGTTTTTCCAGGGTTGTGGTTATGCCATGACAGTATCATAAACTGTAAATAGCATAAAGGAACAGTGGTGCTAGTCCTATGTGTATTAGGAAATAATTAGGCTAAGTAGCAAAGTATTTATCTATAAAAGTGCTCTAGAATGTACTCAGTTGCAATGCGCAGCTATGAATGTGTATATATTGAAAGAAATGCTTAAAACTTTCAGAAAGAAAACAAAACAAAAAACAAAATTTAAACAATAGACCATCCAATAGGGGTTTGCCTACCTGCATACAGATGCGTAGCCGCAGCTGGTACACACTGCACTGCGCAGGGAGGATGACTGACACTGACTCGCAATCCATATTGACATTGTAATCCTCATCGCCAGACGCCTTCGGTGGACCAGGCCCAGGCTTAAACTCACAGATAAACTTCAGGCTGTTTGCAGAGCAGCCTTGAGTTGACATCCCAGATGGAAAGTCCACAGCATGTGGACTGACAGCCTGACTCAGGAGCAATGCAGGATCCATCGAACCAAAAAATCTTACATAGACAGGTGCTGCTCTGATCCTAAGGTGGAGTCTGTGTAAGTCTGTACCTGTTTGACTGTGTGCTACTGTGTGTTCCCTTTTTGTGATTGTTCGGGGACTTCCTCATTCTTTTTTAATACCACAGTTCAACACTACAACACTACAACGTAGATAGGAATACTAACAAAGCATTTACTGACATTGTAAATGGACTTCCTTGTTCCTATTTGCACTTAGATAACAAATTACAGAAGTCTTTTCTGATATTTTCACAGTTAACAGTCCTGGGTAAATAGTACTTTTACAGTATTCTACTTTAAATCAAATGCAATAAACAACTAAATGAGCTTCCCTTGGTTTGCCAAGCAACATTTGTTATGTACTAACAAATATGGAGATAATAACAAAGAACAAAGTGTTCATAATTAAACAAGTCAAACAGGAGCAGAAGTAAAGTCTTACAAGAATGCACCAAACCTGTTTGGATTGTTTGGCTGGCTATTCTGAGAAGGTACTGTAGAATTCCATTTGTTCATTTCTTTCTTATGCTGAAACCTGCTGCTATCTTACACATATGTGTGCGGCAGGGTGTGTGTTGTCTGGGAGGGATGGGAAGCTGCAGTCAATTGTCTGTATCCCATAATACAATGTGCTGTATATGTTGGTTGGTGAGTGTGTGTGTGAGGGAGAGAGAAAAGAGCGAGTTAAATGTATGTAGGGGATGGGGGGTGTTTGTTTGTTACATATTTTATTAATGATTTATCTTTTTTAAAAGCACTGATCTGGAGTGGCACCTTCAATTCCGTTGTGTTAATACACTGTATTTATGCAATGACAAATAAAGCTTGATTTGATTTGATTTGAATGGATTAAGGATGCACCTTAAATTCTCCTATCTTTGTTAGTGAGATTTTACTGGATCTTTGCACACAATTGCCATAATGTATCAGTGGGGATTTTCATGTGGTGCTTAAGATTTTACCTTGCAAGGCAGCTGGAGATATCGCTCTATCACGAGATCACGCGGGATCACATGTTCTATGTTGACAAATGATCCCGACTGTCAGGTTGATTATGATTTCAAATCACCACTCAGCAGCAGCTGCTGAAGTTCCAGGTCTCTGAACCAACCAACAAGCTCCCTGCACTTCAGCTACACTATTAACAGTATTCAGTACAGCACTACATTCAGTATCAACATTTTGCAATACAACAATACTACATTCACAATAACATTGCCTTTTTTGTATAAGTGGAATCAAAGGGAAGTACAGTGTTACTGGATGCTTTGCACTGTACAATATCTCATAAAAGTATAGAAGAGGAAGTACTGTGGATCTCCTTTGAATTCTTCTGATGTAAAAACATCTAAAACAAGAATAGGATTAAAGCAATTTGAAAGTTTGAGGATGGCCTGTTCCTGTGTTTCTGTACAAATAAATTCTACAGCACCTGTGGCATAGTATATTGAGGTTGCTAAAGATGAATAAGGTGTGTTTGAATCATTAAGTTTTTAGTGGCATACAAATGACAAAGACAATGACAAATGAACACCAATAAATACAAAAATATTTTGTCAAATTGCAATGAACATGGACAAGCAAGTCCATCTGAGCAGATAAGGAAGTCACACTCCCTCTGTGTGTTTTAATCCGAGTCTTGTCCAGCCGCGAGCGCGTCTTAGTGTCTTTTATTATAGTCAGTCAGTTGCAAGTCAATAAGATATGTGGCCTACTTCATGGCTTTATTATTAATAGTTAATAGGCGTGTGTGTTTGTGTCGGCCGCTGTACATTTCCTAAGGTTCTGAAATGCAAACATTTTTTGACTACTTTTTTTTTTTTAAAGGGTGTGCTTATGGTTGCGAGGTTTAACAACCAGAAATCAAATTTCCCTGAGAGAGAAAGAGAGAGCAAAGCACACAGAGAGTACAACTAAAACTCCCACCACTAACGTTAGGCTATACTTATTGGAGTCACTCAATAAGCTAGCTAGTACCCAGCGAGTACAGGCTGTGTACAGTGCGGGGCCACACTTTCAGAAAGCTCTTTCCCTGAGCTATTATTCTCATGACGTATGGACGCTTCATAACACCCCCATCCCTAATTACGGATGGGTGTATCATTAGGATTTTATCGATACTATACTTAAATCGGTACTATTACATATCAGATTGTTTTTAGAAAAATAGATTATTCAGAACAGGATTAGAATGTATTTCTATTTTAACTAAATGTTTCTTGAGCAGCAACAGTAAAGTTTACAACAGCAAAATCACTATATAATCTCACTGGAAACAAAACTAAAATGTTAATAAAATTAAGGACATTCCTGACATTATGACATGACGAACACAGGACAGAATTGGACAGAATTGCCCCTACCAGTATTTGAGTGAACTGGTTCACATTATCTTACTGCCAGACATAGAGGAGGCCAGAGCTCCTCAGTGCGCTCCAGTTATTTTGGCCAGTGGTGGAATGTAACTAAGTACATTTACTTAAGTACAAATTTGAGGTACTTTACTTGAGGCTTTTCTTTTCATGCCATTTTCTACTTCTACTCCGCTACATTTCAGAGAAATATTGTACTTTTTACTCCACTACATTAATCTGACAGCTTTAGTTACTAGTTACTTTACAAATTAAACTGATTGTTTCCATTTTCTGCATTGAGTACTTTTACTTTTTAAGAGTACATTTTCCTGATGATACTTACACATTTTTACTTATGGCGTTTTTCCATTACATGGTACCTGCTCGACTCGCCTCGACTCGACTCAACACACTGTGCATCCGTTTTCCATTGCAGATTTTAGTACCGCCTCAGCGTGGCTGGTCGTCTTTATATGCCGGCTCGACGCACACACCAGCACACAAGTATAAACATCAGGCCACTTGAGCTTGTTTTACAGTTCTGTGGAGGCTACACGCAGAGCTTTCGCCGTAGCCTATGTAAAAGTGGCCTGATGTTTATACTTGTGCGCCGGTGTCTGCGTCGAGCCAGCATGTGTGTGTGTACGTAGGCTACGGCGAACGCTCTGCCTGGAGCCTCCGCAGAACTGTAAAACAAGCGGCACCGCAGTAAACTGCCGTGACCTAACGCGACACACACACAGAACGTGGAAGTGTGTTGTTGCCAAAAGACACACTTAGTTTTAAATGAAGCTGGAGGCAGCAAAAAAAAAACAGCTGGTTAAACTGTTTAACGTCACCTTTTGGTATCGGCTCAGCTTGCTTGGAACCTCGACTGAGGTGGTACTAAAAAAAGTACCTGTTAGCAGGTACCAGGTACTTTTTTTCGTAATGGAAAACCAAAAAAGGTGAGTAGAGTCGAGGCGAGTCGAGCAGGTACCACGTAATGGAAAAGCGTGTTTAGGTAACTTTGCAGGACTTTAACTAGGAATATTTTTACAGTGTGGTATTAGTACGTTTACTATAAGTAAAGGATCTTCTTCCATCACTGATTTTGACTTGTAAAAAGAGTGGACAGCCGTGTGGCGTCTTTCCTCTGATGGCCAGCTCTGTGTCTGTCTACTATCTCTGTTGCAGAGGTTTGCAAAGCAATTAACAGTTGTTTTTGAAATGCTCTCGTTTTGCCCCTGAGTCATAAAATGCCCCATTTGCCATTGAGACTACTCCGCCTGGGCTCGGTTTTGAGGCACAATATTTTCAACTCTTATCTCCTCCACTACGCGCACACCAGCGCCCCTTCTCTGCCTCCACAACTGGAACAGGCTGAGCATCGCATGCCTCATCTCCACGTTCCTCAGCCCGTACACCAGCAGGTTGATGCACGGTGGCACTAAAAGCATTACCAACATGGACATGTGGAGCACGGCTGCCGTGTACGACGGGTTCGGCGTTGCCTGAGAAGACAGTGCCATCATAGCCGCGGTGCCCTCCGTCTCCCACAGCGCGTCCGAGGTCACTTTGAGCAGCAGCGGGAGCAACTGCAGGCACAGCATGCTGCAGTAGAACAACACGGTCTTGCGCGCCGTGGTCTTGCGCGCCGTGGTATTGACCGCGTGGAATGGTATGTAGGCTTGTACATCCTAAAGTAGCAGAACACATTGACCAGCAGGCACAGCAGCAGAGTAAAGGAGCCCAGAAGTTTGCGAAAGACAGCAGCGGCACGGGGGAATCCCATGTGCCGCTCCACTATGTCTGGCTCGCACAGTAGCCCACTGGTAACCAGCTCATTCTTTTGCCCTCCCCCCGTGTGCGCCAACACCATGTTGGTGGTGCTGACGGTGATGGAGTAGACCCAGATGACGCTCAGGACTAGCCGCAGGCGCACCTGAGTGAGGATGACCAAGTAGCGAATGGCGTTGCACACGTAAACGTAGCGCTCCAGCGCCATGCACGTGATGGTGAGAAGGCTGGAGAAGATGCTGACGGTGCCCACGAAGTACTGGGCTTGACACCAGGTGCTGAACGCAATCGTCCTGCGTTGGACTAGTGAGTAGATGACCGACGGACCGATGGTGACGGTCTGCAAAAGGTCGCTCAAAATCAGATTCTTAAATAAAGCAACGCGCGTCTCCCAGGAGAGATCCTCGGACCGTCCGATCCCGAACAGGGTAAGCCCGTTAATCAGAAATGAGAAGACAGTCAGCAACACAAAAATCCACATGAGCGCTGAAACTGCCTTTCCATAGGGCAGTATGGATAGAAACAGGCAGCTGGAAGTATCCAGCCTCTCGGTTACTCGGTTTGTTCGGTTCTCCTCGCTGAACCAGTCGCACTGCTCGGCGAGGTTGTTTGCATCCGCGGCCATCGTCACAGGTGCTGTTGGCATTTTGATCTAAGTGACCTGTGCTGTTCTAATCATCCTCTTTTTCGGCAGAGGCGGTGTACGCCTGACCGGTCCTCCTCCAGCGTCTCCGTCCACCTATAACTTAACCTGCCAGCCCCTCTCTCTCTCTCTCTCTCTCTCTCTCTCTCTCTCTCTCTCTCTCTCTCTCTCACACACACACACACACACACACACACACACACACACACACACACACACACACACACACACACAATCTAACCCCCCTAATTATGTTTAATTTAGGGAAGGCGTTGAACCATAACGCATTCTTACCTGAACAGTATCGTTTATTAACATTAACATGTATTATTATCTGTGGGAAATGACATCATTAGACGAGTGGGGAAATGCTCATCTATCCACGTCTGGTATGGTCTGCTTAAAAAACAAATGGAAAATGTAGTACATGTTGATTCTTTTGACGACTTTATTCTCACACACAAAAATACAGCTACACAGTTGGATCCAGAAGTCATTTTTGTTTCATCATTCATCAGAAATGTGAAAAAGAAGTCCGGTCCAGTTATTTTCTCAAACAATATTAAATAAACTTTCCTCAATACTTGGGAACCATGGACGGATGATAGGCCAATGGGCCCCTGGGCACAGACACGTAAGAGGCTCCTGAGTACTTTTAGTCATTTTGCGTCCCAGTGGTTAAGCATATATTTTTCATCGTTTTATTGCATTTTGTGGTGGTTTTGTATCTATTTTTTTTGTTATTTTACGTCTCTTTGTAGTAATTTTGGGTCTCTTTGTGTTCATTTGAGTCTCCTTGTAGACATTTTACAGCTTTTTGTGCTGGTTTTGCATCTATGTTTAGTCAATTTGTGTGTATTTTTGATTGTTTTGCATCAACCTTTAGTAACTTTACTTACTTACTTAGTCATTTTACATCTATTTGTAGTCATTTTACGTCATTTTACATTTCTTTTTACATCTCTTTTTACATCTCTTTGTAGTCATTTTATGTCATTTTACATCTCTTTTTACATCTCTTTGTAGTCATTTTACATCTCTTTGTAGTCATTTTATGTCATTTTACATCTCTTTTTACATCTCTTTGTAGACATTTTACATCTCTTTGTAGGCATTTTATGTCATTTTACATCTCTTTTTACATCTCTTTGTAGTCATTTTGCATCTCTGTAATTGTTCTGCAATTTATTTTTAGTCGTTTTGTGTCTTTTTGTGGTCATTTGAGTGTCCTTGTAGTCATTTTGCATCTTTTTGTGGTGGTTTTGTCTTTTTTTTAGCAACATTTTGTAAAGAATTCAGATTCAGATTACATTCTGCCTGCTGGAGTCAACACTACAAGTTTTTTCCCCTTCAGAATTTTATATTTCAAGTCTGTAAAAGACCTCGGTCATGGTGGGTATCGGGTCTAATTAATAACATCATTGATGTTCCAGTTCTGGGGTCCCTTTGTGTGCATTCTCACTCACTTGCATGCCTACTACACCTAAACGACTTTATAATTAACATTAAAGCTTTAGTGTGTCATTTCTTTATATTAATGAACGTCCGTTACATTCAAGCCATTGCCAAATGAGTTGCTACAAAGCTAATTAAGACCAGGGACGTGCACAGCTACGGGCCATTGTTGCCTTGATTAGCTGAGCCCCCTCTCTTTTTTTTTTTTTCTTTTTTTTTGCTTGGACACAAATATCCCACAATGCATTGCACAAATTTAGAGGAGCTGCTTACAGCTAAAATAAAAAACAGTTCCAGGAACACCTCAAAGAAAGAGCTAAGATTAAATCATTTCAGAACATTCAGTGTCTATTTGTGGAGTTTATTTGTGGAGTTGGAGTTTCAAAGCCATCACTGACCCCCTCCTGGACCCCCTGCAGTTTGTCTACAAAGCCAATAGGTCTGTAGATGACGCAGTCAACCTGGCCCTACACTACATCCTCCGGCACCTGGACTCCGCAGGAACCTACGCCAGGATCATGTGGACTTCAGCTCTGCCTTTAACACCATTTTCTGCTTCAGGAGAAACTCTCCCAGCTTGGTGTGCCTGACTCCACCTGCAGGTGGATCACTGACTTCCTGTCTGACAG
This sequence comes from Sander vitreus, assembly GCF_031162955.1. Taxonomy (NCBI): domain Eukaryota; kingdom Metazoa; phylum Chordata; class Actinopteri; order Perciformes; family Percidae; genus Sander; species Sander vitreus. The sequence continues at coordinate 5,017,028 of NC_135861.1, read as the reverse complement.
GAAGCAGCATGTGAAGCTGGGGAAAGACATCTCCGACTCACAGACCATCAGCACCGGATCCCCTCAGGGCTGCGTTCTTTCTCCTCTGCTCTTCTCCCTGTACACCAACAGCTGCACCTCTAGTCACCAGTCTGTCAAGCTTCTGAAGTTTACGGACGACACCTCCCTTATCGGACTCATCTCTGATGGTGACGAGTCCGCCTACAGGTGGGAGGCTGACCACCTGGTGAAGTGGTGCAAGCAAAACAATCTAGAGCTCAATGCTCTAAAGACAGTGGAGATGGTTGTGGACGTCAGGAAGAATTCAGCCCCACCTGCCCCCATCACCCTCTGTGACTCCACAATTAATATTGTGGAGTCTTTCCGCTTCCTGGGAACTACCATCTCCCAGGACCTCAAGTGGGAGCTGAACATCAGCTCCCTCGTCAAGAAAGCACAACAGAGGATGTACATCCTGCGGCAGCTGAAGAAATTCAACCTGCCAAAGACAATGATGGTGCACTTCTACACATTCTGTGTGTGTGTGTATATATATATACATATATTTATACTTATATTGTTTGTTCTGTTTAACCTGTTTGTTTAACTTATTTTAGAGAATGTGTGACATGCACTTACAACACCAAAACAAATTCCTTGTATGTGTAAAAAACATACTTGGCAATAAAGCTTTTCTGATTCTGATTCTGATTCTAGAGGATGGATACCCGAACCGAGCCCGGCGGTACCCAACGGGCCAGGCAGGGCCGGGTTCGGACAGATATTTAGAAATTATGTTCGGGTTCGGGTCGGGCTCGGTCACATCAGCGCAATAAGGCATTGAACAAATTAAATTTAAAACAGCTTATTAACGTGCGCTTGTTGCCCCATGTGCGCTGATGCGCTCATCTGTTGACATTTCCGAATGCCTTCCTACAGTTGCTTAATAAAAGCGGTCTCTCTGTCTCTCTCTCTCTCTCTCTCTCTCTCTCTCTCTCTCTCTCTCTCTCTCTCTCTCTCTCTCTCTCTCTCTCTCTCTCTCTGTCTCTCTCTCTCTCTCTCTCTCTCTCTCTCTCTCTCTCTCTCTCTCTCTCTCTCTCTCTCTCTCTCTCTGTCTCTCTCTCTCTCTGTCTCTCTCTCTCTCTCTTTCTCGCTCTCTCTCTCTTTTTTATTTTTTAGTTTTTTTTACAAAAATATGTATAATATAATAATAAAAGCCCCAGAATGGCACATGCAAATTAAGAAAAAAAGGATTTTCCAAGGCACTCACAGTTCTTCCATTTTTTTTTGTAGGACTCATGGTAGAACTGTAACTTTGTCCAGTTTATTTATCCAAGGCGAATAGAACGGGCAGCTACGTGCGGGGTCCGACCATCATGCCGTCCGTAGGCTATATGTTGCTATCACATAGCAACCGTCTGAGGATAGCTGTGAAAGGTATAATTTTCGGAGGAATCCTAGCCAAATCAGTCTAATACATTGACGCCATCAATACCAAATTGTAGTAGAAAGGGTGCAAATAACTTAGTTGGGTGATTGTGGGTGGGGTATTTCAGGTAATTGATTTGAATGCCATCAGAGCCAATCCGCGCAATTGTCACATAATATTCCTACTTTTACACATGGTCATAACAATTAGGGATGCACCGAATCCAGGATTTGGCACCAGATTTGGCCGAATATTGGGCTTTTTGACAGGGTTCGGTTTCTGCCGAACAAAGAACCGAACCCTACGCTTGCACTACGCTCGCTACGCTGGTCGACGTAATGACGCCGGCGTTGATTACGGGAAGGTGTTTACGTAGGTGGACCATTCAATGCAGTAAGCTGTGAGACAGTGAAAATGGAACTGGTGAGCAGAAAAAGTGTTGTTTGGCAGTACTTTCAGTCAAAAGAAGGCGATTCAAGTCCAGCTACATGTTCAATTTGCAATGCCGATTTGTCTCGTGGTGGCAAGGACCCTAAACAATACACATCATCGCCGCTGTTAAAACATTTGTGTATGAAACATCCGAAAGAATACGAGTTGTGCATGAAGGAATCAGCCAAAATGTAGCAACTTCAGTACGGAGTAGGATTCGGTATTCGGAAGACTCTTAACCAGTGGATTCGGTACTCGGCCGAACCCCAAAAATCTGGATTCGGTGCATCCCTAATAACAATGTAGTTATATCTGTAGTGACTTTTTAACTAAACATATATATTGAAATAAGCCATGAGGGGCGAACAGGTAACTTGTTTCAGACGCTGCTCTGGGCTATAAATAAACCGCTGTCCCGTGTGCTCCATTCATTCACAGTTCTATTAACACATGCTCACTGTCATTTTAAGCATTGGAGAGGAGAGTAAAGTTCTCAAACAGTGCCATAAAGTACATTATTATTATTAGGCCTAGATGTGTTGCAATGTCTCTTAAATTTTTCTGCCGCAAAGACTTGTGGGATGGCATTATCTCCTTTCCTTTTGTAAAGGATGGTCCAGTGTATCCTGTGCTAAAAGAGGTAACAAAGGAAGCATGAAGCACCTTTCCTTATCACTTAGACAATTCGCACAGCTCTTATCATGGCCGCCACTTAAAGGTGCCGTAGGTAGGATTGCGAAGATCCAGGACTTAGCCAAAAAATTTGATCGACAACTTCTCAGTCCCTCCCCCCTTTCCGGTAAAGCCCAAAACGGTCTCCTAAGCCCCTCCCTCCACAAGGGAGAACGAATGCGTGTGCATGAGCAGTATTTGCCACGCAGTTAGACACCCCCCCTACCCGGCCCTGATTGGTGCATCTGAACAGGGAGCTGTGGATTTTTGCAAATCGCACTACAGGCTGTAGGTGGTGCCAGAGGAGCTGGATTGTTTTTTAAATGACCTGCTTTATGTAGTTCTACTGGAACATAGGGTCAGTTTCAGCAAATATGACAGAAAGTTAGTTTTATACCCACTGCACCTTTAACTACTTCTGGGTCATTTCACTCTGTTAGGAACCTTCCTAAGCAAAATTGACTATTCGACCGCAGCCCAGGTCTCAAACTCTAAAAGTCTCTGTCTTGACTCGGTCTCAAATCCTCAAAGCCTCTGTCTTGTCTCGGGTCTCGATACACTCTTCATGATGACTTGGTCTCGGTTTAGGTGGTCTCAACTACAACACTGGCGTTTGGGTGGTGATGGTGCAGTGGATATGACACATGCCTTTGGTGTGGGAGACCCAAGTTCAGTTCCCACTGTGGTACATCAACCAATGTGTCCCTGAGCAAGACACTTAACCCCTAGTTGCTGCAGAGGCATACAACCTCTGACATATGTAACAATTGTAAGTTGCTTTGGATAAAAGCGTCAGCTAAATGATGTCATGTCTAGTTCAACATCTAACAATGTTTGCAGAAAAACTTTAAATTACATGAGAGCTAGAAGAGACAGTGACGAAAATGACAGGCGAGGGGCATGAGATGGAGGGATAGAGGGCTGTAGGGGGGAGGAGCGATGGCATACCTCCAGCCTTATATAGGGTGTGTTTATCTACAGGGTTCAGATGCTCTCCCAGGGAATGTCCAGGAATAGAAGGAAGTAAAGAGGACAAGGGATTTCCTCTTGGTCTTTTGTTGCTGATCTGCAAACCAAAATCGTCTCACACCTCCAAACCTTTTTCTCTCACCCAACTAGAGAAAAGTCTTGAGCCGGGCAGAGCATCATCTGGTGCTGTCAGTCAGGCCCCCAAACAGACACTCAATGAAGGCGGTGACATAAGTTGGATGGCATGGAAGCTGAGCTCACACTGTGGCCCTCAGGGAAAGGCAGGGGTGATGACTGAGAGGGGTGAGAGGAGGTACAGCTGGAAAGAGGAGATGGAGCGGATCAAAACATGGAGAATAGTGGAATGGTGGAAGAAAAAGGAGTGTTGTATAGAGGGGAAGGAGAAAAGGTATAGAGTGTGATGGATATAATGGGACAAGGGAGTAAAAAGAAGGGAGAGGGGAAGTTAAATGGATTATTAGAAGAGGTGTGTCCATACTGCTAAATAAAATGGGTGCGTTCCGATCCTATCGCCTAGTGCTTCCATGCAATGTAGTCTCGCATTGCCAGACATTACTCCACAGAGCCTAGCCTACCTGCAATGTGGACAGCACAGGGTATTCAGCCATGTTAAGTAAGATTCCAAACCGTAGGGAGCAAAACTGCTCAGTTCAAAGGGAACTCTGAACTGTGGGGAAGAACCGAACAAGGGTTCAATGGTTCACCGGAAGTTGAAAAACAAGTATATCAATTAGTCATTGTGCCTACCTGGAATGACAAGTACGTCCTATAAATTAATCAAATCACATTTATTCACAAATTACATACATTTTAACGGAATAAGTTTTGGAATGGAATCAGTTTTTGTTTCGATATTTTATTTCAGTAGTGTAAAATGTCCACAGTAGCAGCAACGTATCCAAGGTGTTTACATTACAAATAAAAATGATTTCCTGATGAAAAATCAATTTACCCTAAAGAGTCAATACGATTCACCATCTGGAGACCAATGTCTGTACAATATTTCATAACATTCCGTACAATAGTAGTTGAGATATTTCAGGCTGTGTCGGATCAACCGACTGACCAACGTTGCCATAGAGCCACTATACATGTATACACTATACATATGTACCTGGTACACGCATACATTTAAACATCCATACTGTGTAAATCAACCCATAAACACAGATTCTTAAAAATGTGAAATCCAAGTGCATAAGTTTCTCTCTATCTATGAGAGAGAGAGAAAAAAAGAATGATCACATATGACTTTTTTTGCCTACATCATAGAACTGACAGTTCCCTGGGAGGACGCCATCGAAGAAGCGTAAGAGGGTAAGAAGCTGCGCTACTCCAACTTAGCAGCTGAGGCAGAGGACAGAGGCTAGAAGATAAGGGTGCGCCCGGTGCAGGTGGGGTGTAGGGGCTTTGTAGCCAGCACAACAGCAAAGCTCCTTAAAGACGTCGGAATCAGGGGACAGGGTCATAGACAAGCCATCAAAGAGCTGGCCAACACCGCCGAGAGGACGAGCCATTGGCTGTGGCTGAAGAGGAGCAGTACCACCTGGGCTGCTAAGGCAAACAGCTAACCGCAGGACACATACCCAGGCTTGATCAACCTGTGGTGGGCCTGCCTCAGCAGAGGGTGTATTGTGATAATTGGCCGAAACACCCTGTGATGCTGAGGTACACAACTGTGTCCTGCTGGTAAAGCCTTATAGCAACCATCCTTCAAGAACTCCCGAATTAGAAGTGGTGCAAACACTAGGGACCTGGGGATTGCAACATCTAGTCCTTTCAACAAACCTTTACAGCTCTCCAAATCACTCCAATCCCCTGTAGATCCCATTGCATTAGATCATCAGTGAGATCCCATTTATCAGAAAGTGTCAGTGCCTGCTGAATACATCACTATTTTCTCTACTTGTGAACAATAGCATCACATCTCTGGCAGGTAAAATTTCCAGGTGAGTAATTAGGTGTTGGATTAGCCTTTTGTTGGGTGTCATTTGTTGTTTAGTTGCTTTAGCCTTGTAAAGGAGACTGTTTGACCAACATTTTAATTACTGCTTTAGTCAGGGTCCTGTCCTATAGCTGCTGAGAAAGCCTCTCTGTTTCTGTACTTAATCCATCATATCTTTTATAAGTTTTTAAGTGTCTCAGATTTTGGGTTTCTTTTTTCTGTTCCCTTTTAATGATGAACAATGAACATGGCATCTTATTACAGTAACTGAATATCTTGCGTGCATGCTTTTTGATCCTACAGCTGCTCTTGTTTCCATGCCAATGAGACAGTACTCCAGACATAAATAGATTTCCAGTTAAAGAATTTTGAAACTGCGGAGACTTACTGCTTAAAATTGTGTGTAGACTACATTCATCAGCAGAGACTCCTAGCTAAAGGTTAGATTGCATCTATCCGACAAATACAACTCCTCATTATTTGTTCTATTAATAGTGTATTTGTGTTGTAACCACACTGTAGGGATGCCTGTCAGTCCACCACTGTGGTTCAAACTAAAGCATTTCAAAAACTACCTGATGGATTGCCATGAACTTTAGCTACAGTATAGCAAGTGTTTAATTTGCCAATAAGCGACGACAGTTAAGTTTAGCACCAAAACGACTTGTTAAGATTAGAAAAAAGATTATGGTTTGGATTAAAACACCGGTCTCCTTCAGTAGTACTCCCGGGACACAAACACGTGTTTCCTGAGTGAAAGTCTTGTGTTTTCACAGGGACACAAACTTCACTACCCAGTTTGAACGGCCTGTGTTTTATGACCCAGCCATCCACGTCACCAACCTCCTCCTGTTATGGACCATGAGGGTTTTTATACAGCAGCAGTCACTGTGGTCACAATGGGATTTTTAATAATGTTTTCTTACTGCTGGAACAGTTCCAGAAAGCTCCAGTTTCAATTTAGCTCTTTATTAAGCCTTGCAACTGATTGACGTACTAATTATGGGTTGCCAGTTGGTGGCTATATGATATTTTTGTTTGTTTACTTCTTGACAGGGAGATACACCAATAGGTAAAATAGTTAGTGTAAAGAAGGGGTACAGCTGTGTGAGATCACAAGTCCATCTGCACACCTCTTAAATTAGAGATGTCATAAGTGCAAGGACAAGTCTGCAACAGTGGCGACAGGGACACGGGGATAGATCGGTTAACGGACACTGTAAAGGGGTAGAGAATCTGTGCATGCTGGGAGGTGTTAGTGTGTGTGTGTGTGTGTGTGTGTGTGTGTGTGTGTGTGTGTGTGTGTGTGTGTGTGTGTGTGTGTGTGTGTGTGCGTGTTCTTGTTTAACTATATTTGTGGGGTCCACAAACCAGGAATACAGTATACTTGTGCGGTCTGGACAGCTTTGTGTGGCCAAAATGCTGGACCCCACAACTTTAAAGGGCTGTTTGAGGGTTAAGATTTGGTTTTAGGATTAAGGTTAGAATTAGGTTATGGTTAGGGTGAGGGTAAGGGTTAAGGTTAGGCATTTAGTTGTGATGGTTAAGGTTAGGGTAAGGGGCTAGGGAATGCATTATGTCAAAGATGTGTGTGTGTGTGTGTGTGTGCGCGTGCGTGTGTGTGTGTGTGTGTGTGTGTGTGTGTGTGTGTGTGTGTGTGTGTGTGTGTGTGCAGGGAGGTGTGTGTGTGTATGTGTGTGTGTGTGTGTGTGTGTGTGTGTGTGTGTGTGTGTGTGTGTGTGTGTGTGTGTGTGTGTGTGTGTGTGTGTGTGTGTGTGTGTGTGTGTGTGTGTGTGTGTGTGTGTGTGTGTGTGTGTGTGTGTGTGTGTGTGTGTGTGCGTGCTTGTGCGTGCATACACTCATGTTCTTGTGTAGTATGTTAAATCAAGTGTCCATCGGCAAAGTGATACTCAGCTGATCCTCTGCCAAAATAACCCTACAGCTGCATGATTTTCTTTCCTTTCTTTTTTTTTTTTTTTTAAATGAATGTCACTGAGCTTGTCTGTTTTTTAAATATGGGGGATTGGTGAGTGTGTCACACAAGGGGATGTCCATCAGGAGATTGTAAGAGGGCACAAACTAAAGTTGGATTTGATTGGCTGTCTCTTGTCTGAGGAGGGGGCCTATTGTCCAATCGTGATGATTTTCTGTGAAAGTGTAGTGGGATGAGAGGGTACTTATTGTGGGGAGTAAAGCCACCTGAGCTGTGTAGTCAAGAGCCTCTCTTTCCCAGACGTCTGTCGTTTTTACTGGTGTCTGTTGTTCAGCACAGCCGGACACCATGGTAAGAAACCGAAAAACTGAGAAGGAAAAGGAAAATTAGTTTTGATGAATCTTTGAGGATTTGCTTTTGTTTTCAATTGATGAGGATAAATGCCAGGTGGCAGAAGACGGAGATTATCATCTGGAGCAAAAACAAACCAACCCCAGTGCATCTGCAGCACAGCTGGGTGATCAGCTGGAGTTTCATCTCTTGCAATTCCTGATTTTTTTGGGAAATTAATTTTGGGAAATACTTTGGCTGTCTATATTTTTACAATGCTTGCTACAGACAACAGAAAAAGCAATGTTCCTGACTGGTAACCTGCTTCTTGAGCCTTTAGTTTACATGTTTAACTTCTGTAACTCCTCTTTGTTATTTGTTAAAATGCTGATGTGATTTAGCTTGATATTTAGATTGGCGTTACTAAAGATAGAAAGTGCACAGCTGAGTAAATTGAGAAGACCTGCTGCCTTTTCTGAGCGTCCTAATTTAGGACATTCACCTTGAGAAAATCCCTTTCAAATCCTCTCCCTAATCTCACCTTAAAAATAGCTATAGCGAACTCATGGGTGGGTTTGTGTGACCTCCTGTGCTGCGATATTATTGAGGTTCTGTCTAGTAAACAGGGGGAAAATGTACTGTCCTCCTGAACTACTGAACACGGGTTTATATGACAATTAAAGGGGAATACCACTCAAATGTTGAGTAAATATTCTTTTGTTATTTTGCTATGCTTTGATCAACTTTACTCAAAATTTCGCAGCAACGTTCCTCTAAGAAAATGAACACATTGCTCAGTACAAGCACTAATGGCTGCTCTTGCTGTTTCCAAATGGATGTACGACAGTGCACTATAAATTTGTGATGTCATCAGGCATACAGTCTGGATAAAAGATCAAATCGGAAAGATGGTAGATGGAGTGGAAGAACAACTACAGGTGGGAATGTTGTTGATCAGAGAGCAACGGCAGAGATTAAAACCAGCTTTAGTATGAAACCCCAACAATCCTGACATCTCCTACGTCTTCCAGATCAAACAAAAGTCCTAACTGTGGGAATAACATGTTTTACATTGAGTGGTGTTCCCCTTTAAGAACCATAATTCAATAGGAATGACAGCAGACAGCTGGCAGAGGATTAAACATGACTTCTTACCTGACATGAGGCTATTTCCAGGCCTTGGCTGTCACTTTGTCAATGATAGTTCTGTCTCTGGCATGGAGTAACAGGGCTTTACTATAAGGAGGTAAAGTGACCACAGTGTACCACTGAAGGATCATTTGAACATTTGTCTTATCCCACTAAACGATGTTTATGTTTTAAATTAAATAAATGAAAATCAATTTGTGAAAATAGAAACCTACTTGAAATAAGTAATCCATCACAACAATAAAACGATACAATAATGATACCAACCCTGTAATGCAATGAAAAAGTCTCAATAGCTGTTGGCAAGGCATCAGAACACTAAAAAAAGAGTCTCAAATGCTTTAGAAAGCCTTGGAAAGTGGTCACCAGTAGAGTAAGTGAATAAGCTCAAACATGCAGATTTTTCCGGTGGAAACCTCTTGCTGTGCCACTGAGCAGACCACAGGGAGTAGAAAGCATTTCTTCTGACCACCTCTTCTTTCATTTTTCCACCTTTTTCCATTCACCTCCCTTAAGCCCACTGACGCCCAAAGCGATGCCCGCTCCTTCCTGACTGAGGAGATGATTGCAGGTCAGTACTTCTGTATTTGTTCAAGACGTGAATCAGTGTGTGGATTACACTTGATGAGGGACCTTTACACTGATTTTCATCTCAACGTTCTGCTGTTCAGATTACTTCAGATTGAATCTGCTTCTGACAAAGAATGGCAGGTCATTTGGACTGAACTCGAAATGGTTTCATGGAAATCCCACCAGTTGATTATTCCCTTTGGTCATTTGTTTTGTGTAATACATGAATGATATTTTGACACTTATCCAATCAATGAATCTTTCTAGGCTGTTATAACTTTCTTATCTCTAGCACAAGATTCAGGGCTATTATATATTATATTATATTATATATATTTTGTTTTGCTAGTTTAGGTGTTGTCAGAATTTGAACTATTTCCTTCTCTCGGCCAGAGTTCAAAGCCGCCTTCGACATGTTCGACACCGACGGTGGCGGTGACATCAGCACCAAGGAGTTGGGTCAGGTGATGAGGATGCTGGGCCAGAACCCATCGAGGGAGGAGTTGGATGCCATCATTGAGGAGGTTGATGAGGATGGTGAGATCAATGAGTGATCATCAAATAGAAAAAGGATCTTAATGGAGGGATAAGTAACTATAACTAATTTCTCCACTCACTGCGGCATTAATTCAAAACAACAAGGAAGCCATTAGAAACAGCTAGGATTTGTAAGACTCTTGCACTTTGAAGAAGTACAGAGAATTAAGTATTGTACTTCAATAAAATTGGGTGACTTGTGACAGAGATCGAGAAAGAACAGTAAAAGTCAAAGCGAGAGAGACTCAGATATCCTGACTTTTAGTCCCCAGATTGAGCCAAGATCCAAAAACATTGTTCTACCATTCCCATAATACAATAGCATTTTGATTAGATCCAACCTGCCTGTAAATGCCATTGTCTTTTAACTTGCTGTGTTTTGTTCACAGGCTGAGTAGGATACCCTGTGATGTGTAAACTGACATTTATGTAAATGTAATGTTAAAATGGTGCAGTGCCTTTTAAAGCAAGAGTTATCAAAGGCCATTTGGGGGATTACTAGACAGTGTAGTGGTAAATAGAAAAATATTGAAATGAGAAGCAGACAAGGAGGGTATGAGTCATGAAATACGGTATGTTGTTGCTTGAATGCGATAAATATCATAAATGACAGTGCAGTGGAGATGGGACTCAGGTTGCACTGCATGTGTAGCTTCCTTGCCGCCACGTCAGCTTTGGCTTTGTTCCTCTCCCTCCTCACTTACCACCCCCCCCCCCCCTTCAGGCAGCGGTACCATCGACTTCGAGGAGTTCTTGGTCATGATGGTGCAACAGTTAAAGGAGGACTCAGCCGGAAGGAGTGAAGAAGAGCTTTCAGAATGCTTCCGCATTTTTGACAAGTATGACACATTCAGAATCTCATGTTGTGCTGTGGCTAAATTGAAAAACCTATAAATTAGAATATTTTAGAATTAGGAAACATTTTTATGGCCTGAAGAACCATTAACAAAAGTGCATCAACTTTATTTATCTTATCTTATGTGGTACTATACCTATAATCTGTATTTACAACGCTTCGGTTATAATTGACAAGCAAAAAGTATCCATCTCGACCTTCCAATTGCCCCGTTGCTGCCGGAAATTCTGCCATATGTCCTTATTTTCGGACAGATTTACAGTACCTTACACTTCCTTTGTATTGGAATTCTAAACTCAAAATGTATGAGGACTATGGTTAACTGCTCCTCAGATCTCTGCAGGGTAAATCCAGACAGCTAGCTAGACTATCTGTCCAATCTGAGTTTTCTGTTGCACGACTAAAACAACTTTTGAACGTACATGTTGCACCAAAACAACTTCCTTCCCGAGGCTATTTTGCAGCTGCACAGGGGCTCAGTGCAGCGCTTAGCACCGCCCCATGATGATTGTAATTGGTTTAAAGAAATGCCAATAAACTAGAGCACGTTTTTCTCCCATCCCGGAATGGTGTGTGGACCAGCCAGACCCTGAATATGGCAAACTTGTTAGCAAACTTCAATCAAACTGTTAAACTCAGCAGTGCTGATCACATATGAATCAAGATTCTGTTACTGCATTGTCTATTTCTCACCTCCAACGTTTTCAGAAAATATATTTTAGTGTACTGGTTAGCTGTAAAATTAGAAAGTTTATCACTCAGTCGCAGGGCATGCTTGGTTTGGGCTCAACTGTTTTCAACATGGTTGCCGGGTCACAAACCTTCAACAAGCAAGCACATTTAAAGGTTACTTATCCAAAAATGTTTGTTGATGTTATGCATGTATTTAAAAAGCAACTTTGTAAGCCCTAAAATATCAAGTTTCTGTTGGACTCTAGTTTAGCCACAGGCCACAGTTACGGCTGTTAAAATATAAAGGTTTTGCTGAAAATTGGCCTGAGACTCTTTAAAGACTAAATCCACGGTATGTTTGTGTGGTGATGGAAGAGAGCAGGAAGGCGAGAGATTAACTTTCACACCATGAATTACAATTTGCATTTTATCCTCAGGAACGGAGATGGTTTCATCGACCGGGAGGAGTTTGGAGAAATCCTCCATCTCACTGGAGAACCAGTGGTAGAGGAAGATATTGATGAGATGTTCGGTGAAGCAGACAACAACAAAGATGGAAGGATTGATTTTGATGGTGAGATTAAGTTACGTATAGAGCAAAATGAGTTTCTTTACTCCTGTGGACTACACAGTGTCTTCCATAATGTTTGCTAGATTATCAGAGGGAGAGAAAAACAGACTGGACTTCCAGATTCACTGACAAACAATTTTAGTGCTTTAGCTTGATTAGAGGAAAGGGTTGAAATTATTTATGTCCGTTCAATATGAAGCTGGAGGCAGCTGCCGGTTACCTTAGCTTAGCATAAAGACTGGAAATGGAGGGAAACAGCTAGTTTGGCTCTATCCGTACAAACACCAAAGAATAAAAACAACTATTTGTTGTAACCTACCTGGAGTCTCCATCAGCAACCTCACGGTGACTGCAGGAAGTTATTCTGTCTGGCCAAGAAATAGTCCAGCACCCATTAAACCCACAATGAAACAGGGAATTTTTACACTTTTGTAGGGATTAAACAAACAAGACATAACGTATCAATTGGTAAACTTTAGAGGCTCTGGTAGGCAGAATTTGTGAACTTTGGACAGAGCCAGGCTAGCTGTTTTCAGTCTTTATGCTAATCTAAAATAACCAGCTTCTGGCTACACGGTCAGATATAAGAGTGGTCTCAAGCTCTCTCTCTCTCGCTCTCTTTCTTAAGAAAATGACCTTAAAAAGTGACAACAAAAAATAACGTTCACATATACAGCCTGCAGTGGCGTCAATCTCTCATCTTCTCATCTAAATCTTGGTAAAAAGAAGCAAGTTAGCATATGTCATAGAATGCAGAAGTATTCCTTTATATATATAAGTCCCTGAAAGTGAAATGTTTTTGGTTGACTAAGAATATTGAATATTAACAGCCTCCACCGTGTCTCTTAGAGCAATCAGAGATACTGTATGTTGATGTTGGGAGTCTTACTGTAAAACCATCAAATCTCAGTTTTTCCTGCTATTTAGATGAACCTAAATCTTGATATTATCTCACGACTCTCTGTGCTGCTAAGAGGCAGAATGATTATGTTAACTTTCCCTTTCATTAACCTCAAAAATAATACAAGTTTCCTCATGAAATATGGATTTGAAGAGGTCAACAGTTTGTACCGTCACAATTCTGCACTCGTGGACAGGTTCCTTATGTATATAAATACATAATGAGGCATTTTATGGATGAAAATGACACTTCGGTCTGTGTGCGCATGAATAGAGCAGACATAGAAATATTAGTCCTTCTTTGAAAATGATGACATGAATGAAAGAAATAAAGAATTGCTCATCATATACAGCCTTAACAATCACGTTCTCCGTGATTTGACTTCAACCAAAAACCTCACATACACGTTTTGTCCACACACTGTGCAGTTATTCATCGATCAGTCTTGGTGGGTTAGTTGACTGACTGACTGATGCCCTCTTTTTCTCTCCAGAGTTTCTGAAGATGATGGAGAACGTCCAGTAATGAGGCCGGCTCTACATTCCTTGGTGACTTTTCCTCAGAGAGAAAACAAAGCCTGCTATCGGATGGAAATGTGCTCAGAGCAAACTCGAAATGCTATGAACCCTGTGCAATTATGAACGTGTGGTTGTTCCTGAGACGTCTAAATGGATACAAGTGAAATACCTCCACCCCCACCCTTATTCGCCTTCTCATATGAAACCCAGGGGCTCGGCGAGGAATTCTATAAATATCCCTGCAAACCTTTTAAGACGAAGGCCCTTTCCCCTGGCCACCTCCTTGAGCCGGCCACCCAGCTGTCCCCTTTGCAGCTGCTGTCTCTCCAGAAATGCTACACCAATAGCTTAAACCCCCGTCCCCCCCCCCCCACAACCACCCCGCACCCACCCACCTCCTCCTTCTCTTCAAAGCTGAATATCTTCTCCACCCTGTTTTCTGATTTCTAAATAAATTGACTTTCTCCTTGTTCATCTTTGCAAATTTTTCTGCCATGCATGCCTGACACGTCTTATCTCATCTGATTTTTGTTTGACTGACTGACTTTTGTTCCTTTTTCTGGGACTTCCACATTACAACTGTCTTTCTGGCCTTTCTACTATCAGATACACACACGTGCATGACCACTCATAAAGTGGTCATATATCGGGGCAGCCTCTAGCTCACCCAGTAAGAGCGTTCGCCCCATGTAGGCTGAGTACTTTGCAGCAGCGCGGGTTCGAATCTGACTTTGCTGCCCTTTGCTGCGTGTCATCCCCCATCTCACTCCCCCTTTCCTGTCTATTCACTGTCACCATATAATAAAGCAAAAAGCCCCCAAAAAATAATCTTTAAAGTGATCATATACGCTGATTCACACGCACATGCACTTTCTACACCACTGACAACATCCTACCGTCCTAACTACAACTGGTCTTATCTCCCTACTCCAGTCCCAACTTCAAACAAGCCTCCAGCTGCGTTTTGAAATAATTTGCATAGTTGGTGCTGTATGCCATCGTACCCTGTCTCATTCAACACTAGAGAACCGTCATATCTAAGGAAATTTCAGTTATCTAATTGAAATGAATCTCTTCCAATTTGTTTTCCGCCTAGTCTGTCAGCAACTCTATGTCATTGATCTTCAAGTAGTGGTATCCCAGCACAGAAATCAATGTGGCTCATCCCCAGCAGGAGAGGTAAAGCCGAGCAGCCGGCCAGCATTAGTGGCTTGAGGCAGTCACAGAACAGATGAGTTAATTCTCCTCCTTTGGAAAACGCAGGTCTGCCCCTGGGTATATAACCTGCAGGCCCCCCCGCCACTTCTCAAAACCGACATCCCTCCCCTTTCTTCACGGCTGCTCCCCTCCTCAGCATCCTGTCCTACTCTCCTGTCCCTCCTGTCTCTCACCTCGGGCCCTCCCTTCAGGAACCACCCACCATATAAGGAGCATCAGGTTGTGTTTATCAGGGGCTTACCTCCCGTCCCTGTCCTCTCTCAGCCTAAAATCTGCCGGCTATTCGCGGCTAAAGGGGGTGGAGGCAGAGAGGGGTGGGGGTTGGGTGAGATGGGGTCCAGCTCCATAGCATTTTTCTCCCGGTTTTGAGTTTCACGCCCAGATTCACAGAACCCATAGCCTCCACTGTCTTCTATTTACAAGGCCTAAATAGAAATCGACAGTGTGCACCGACGAGCTGCAAAATCTTTTTGTTTATATTTTAGTGTGGTTATTTTAGGCGATCATGACTGAAAGCTGCTTTGGGGCCATATAGGGATTAACCTAATGCATTCTTTGGATTTTTGTAAGTGCATTTTGTTTATCAGTATGAATTCTTTTACAGAATGTCACAGTTCTTCATCACATCCTACCTCTGATCATCTCCCAAAACAAACCAGGAGACAGACACAGTGAAATATTCTCTGCAACTCTGCATTCTCCCCAAAACTTCATTCATTTAGCATCTCCATTCTTTCCCCTAGATTGTTCTACCTTGAGCTGGATCACAAAAACTCTGGGTTTACCTCTTTTACATTCTGAACCCTGCAACTTAAAGAAACAAGAGCTTTCCTCTCCAAAGCGTGATTGGCTTGCCATGGCCCCAGAACCCTAAAAGTTCAGGATACTAAATCTGGAGGCCTGCGAGAGGCAGGGGGCGGGACCTGGCTGTCCCGTTTAAAGTGTGTCTGAATCTTCACTTGACGTCTAGTCTCTCTGTTGGGGTGCACGCGGATTGACCACTCCTTTTGGCTTCTCTCTTTTCCTTGGATATTTGGGGGGGAAAAAGCTAATCCACAAACATGGTAAGACTTGTGCAATTGTGCACATGACCCGTTGAACTATTTCAAGTTGGTCAGTCAACCAGCCATTAGTTATTAAACCATAATAATGAGAGCATGTGAGGTTTATTGATTGAGTAATAAAGGCATAAAATAATCTAAAAATCAATCTGCTGAGTTGTTGAGAAGCAACTCCTTATGTTCATAAGGTTCGGATGTTTATTTGTTGGCTTCTAATCAAATTGTTAAATTTGACTTCTTTTTTTTCTAAAAACTACATTTTCAGAGTAAACATTTTTTGTTTATTTTAATATAATTCATAATAAATGCAAAAAAAAGATTTAAGTCAGTTATTTATGGTAAATATGCCTGATCCTGGTGGAGAGTTAAGATGGGGAGCTGGGTGGGTGTCAGCTGGGAAGGTGCAGATTCTGCTTAGGCAACAAATTCCCAAGGATTAAGTGTCTGCACGCCTTATACAGCGAGCTTAATGTGTTGAGCCTGAAATAGCCAGACTCAGTTTTACCAAGCTCAGGAATCCTTTTGAGAAGCAGCATGGTACTATCACCAACACAATCATACAGTTATGTAAAAATACAATCATATTTCTAGAATAATCCTAAATGTATGGTATTTTTTACTCACCCTTGGTATTATTATAGTTTGAACTTAAATATTTATATTTGATATTCTAAACATTTAGAGTGTTATTAGTAATATTCTTTTTTAAACGGATCATATGGCACGCTGATTGCTACTGTCACCATGGTGTCGTCTTGCCTAATAATAATAATAATAATAATAATAATAATAATAATTTTGTTTGTACAGCACCTTTCATACAATGAAATGCAACTTGACGTGCTTTACAGTGTGGTATTAAAACAAAACACACATAGATAGAAATGACAACATACATGAGATAAATAAGTTCATAAGAATAGAATAAAAAGCAAAAACAAAAGTAGTAAAAGTGGCATTAGAAAAAAATGTAGGGTTATATAGCCTAATGTAGATATAGGGGAAAATAAATACTGTATAGGGTTTTAAAGGGTACGGAAATATATAGGGATGTGACTGGAATGCTCAATCAAGCCTGTAGGAAATGACGAAGTGACAGTGTGGCCCCTGTTTTCTTCCAGACTGACGCTCAACAAGAAGCCCGCTCCTACCTGAGCGAGGAAATGCTGGCTGGTGAGTACAGGCTACAGTAACAAGTTACTTTAGTAATAGCGTTACTTTGTCTAGGAACCAGTAATGTTTACAGATTACTTATGAAATGATAAAGCAGTTTAAAAAAAAAAGTTAACGTTAAGTTAAAGGCCTAGTTGTTTTCAATAATCACACCTCTAAATATCAAGGTGAATTGAGAATAAGTCATTATTTTTTTAGAATGATTATAGAACGAGCTCCTATAAAAAAGGCAGACAATTTTCGATCATCTGCGTGGAATCAGGCCCCAGTATTACTCGGATTTTAACGAGCAAAGGGATGATTAGCGCAATACCACAGTGGTGATAGAACGTGATGCTTCAGTTGTTCACACATGGGTGGATTTCCCCGGTTTTTCTGGCTATAAAGAAATGCAGAGGCTCATTTTATGTAGCGCAAATGTCCTTCTGCTCTCAGTTAAAACGTGTACAGCCAAGTAATCGATGCAGAGAAATTACGCCAGTTTTTTGAGTAACGAGCCACATTCTTTCGACTCTGATTTCTCCAGAATTCAAAGCCGCCTTCGACATGTTCGACACCGACGGTGGCGGTGATATCAGCACCAAGGAGTTGGGTCAGGTGATGAGGATGCTGGGCCAGAACCCGACAAGAGAGGAGTTGGATGAGATCATCGAGGAGGTCGATGAGGACGGTGAGCAACGGATAATGTATCTCTGACAGCAACACAGCAGGCCTATTGTGCGTAATGAGTGTTTTTACGCACAGGCAATACACGACTCTGGCACTTTATAGGTTTTCCATATCAGCTCAAATAAACCAAGTATCTAACATTACGAAATGCAATCTATTGTGATACGCGCCTAAGCGACCCTAAATGCAAAATCAGCAGGCAATTTTATTCTTGGCTTTTCTTTTAATTGTACAAAATCCTTACATTCTGGGATGACTTATTTCCAGAGTTTTCTGTAACTGTGGTTCATGCGTAAATGTGTGCGCAAAGACGAGCGCATTGTCGTGTCCCACAAGCAGCGCGCAGGGCTTTGGGCCTTTGTTCGGGCTGACCATTGTTAATAACTTATGTGGCTTCTTTATTACACTCAGGTAGCGGTACCATCGACTTCGAGGAGTTCTTGGTCATGATGGTGAGGCTGCTAAAGGAGGACCAGGCCGGCAAGAGCGAGGAAGAGTTGGCAGAGTGCTTCCGTGTATTCGACAAGTACGTTCACACTATTAGGCTACGTGGTACACTTAGTATGCTATACTCCTTTCCTGAAATGTCAGTATGTTATACTTATTTGTTCCCATACATGTCTGTCTTTTGTGCAGGAACGGCGACGGCTACATCGACAGAGAGGAGTTCGCCCTCATCATCCGCAGCACCGGCGAGCAGATCTCAGAGGATGAGATTGATGAGCTGCTGAAGGATGGAGACAAGAACGCCGACGGCATGCTGGACTATGACGGTACGTGCATGATGATAATGATGATGATGATGATGATGATGATGGACGTGTTAGGTCAAACGTGACTTTTCCAGTTATTTAATATCCAATAGGGAGTGTCTATGGCACTGTGGTAATTTAAGATTTTTAGCAGCCCCAGAGTATTCCTATTTCTGTTGTACTATAGTACTGTGGTTCCCAAAGTAGGGTCTGGGGACGCCCTGGGGTCATCGAGGGGATTCCACGGGGGTCCCCAGTAAACAGGGGAATCATTTTTAATACAAGTAACTCAGTGGCAGAATGATGGTCATGTGTCTCATACACTTTCTGTAATAAGCAAAAATCCTATCACATGTGGGACATGGGGGCTAATTTGTGTCAGTTTAGGGGTCCTTCACATAAAAAAAAGTTTGGGAACTACTACTATAGTATACCTTGTAGGCTACTAGTATTAGGAGGTTTTATTGACTTTAATGCCAGCTTCTTGGTTGTTGTTTTTTGTATATTTTGTGAATTGATAAATAGTTTTCAGCCTCTAAGCCTTGTCTCAAATGACACAACCTCAAAAAGACATATTTCAAGACTTTAGTTGAGCTACTAATGTGAAGTTAAAAAACACTCCTTGTAGGATTCAGTTCTTTTTCAGTTTGTTGAGATATTTTAGGTATATATGATGACTGAAACATCCCATCTCAATAACATGCCCCATCTCTCTTCTCCTTTCCAGAATTCCTCAAGATGATGGAGAATGTGCAGTAAAACCTGAAAGACTCATGGACATTCCTCCTCCTCCCCGTGAACCCCCATTCTGATCGCATCTAACCCCCCCAATGACCCACTCTAACTCCCCACCCACCCACCCACCCACCCCACACACTCCCTCTCCTCCCACTTCTCCATCTGGTTCACTGCCTCGCTTCTCCATCCTTAAGACATCCTCAACAGACAGCTAGGGCACCCGGCGGGGGGTCGCTGGGGGGGCTATACTCTTCCCTAGCTTGCTTGTGAATGCAGACAGCCCATGGATGCTGTGCTGACGCTGTACCCCGTGACAGGATGGCAAGGCTGCAGTGGGGAAATTCACTGCACACACCTTTATGTGGCATGCATGCGTTAACAGGCGTGTGTCATCGGCGATCCCCCCCCATCCCCCCCACCCACCTGCTGGTAAAGCTCTGATCTAGATGTAGATCTAGATAGAACGGCAGCCTGTTACCTGCTGCTTAGACCAATTCATTCAACCAAATTACTGTGCAAAGAAGAAACTTGCTTGAACAGAATAAATGAATTAACACATGCTCACTTGTAGCTGGTCTGTCATATTTATGGTCTGTGTAAAAAAATGTTTTGAGGAATATCAATAAAATCGGTTTGTTTCTTCTTTTTGTCCACAGCCAGTTTTGTTGTTATCAGTACATTTTGTGTACATCTAAAGTATCGATGCTGTCACAAGTGCAATATGCATATTTTAAGGGTTTCACGCCAGGAGAGGACACAAAGAAATTCCACCAGGATTACTTCATGAAATACCAAGGCATTTACCCAACTTTGTTTTTTCAAGGCCCGGATTTGCTGGCTTTCCCCCTGACTGAGACTAAGAGATGTCATCATGCAGTTTAAACAGGGTTTAAGCATGTGAAATTCAGTAGGCAACTTGCTATCACAAATTATTTCAAATGTCATTAGGCCTTCAACTAACGGTTATTTTCAGTATCAATCAACTAATCATTTTGGCTATGACAGATTTTATTATTTTATTTTATATGACTTTTATTATTACAATTTAAATGACAGAAAACAGTAAAAGATTTCCATCACACTTTCCCAGAGTAAAAGGTGACAATATTAACTGTCTTGTTTTGTCAAGAATTGTTCAGTTTACAGTCATAGAACACGAGAGAAAACAGAAGAACTCACATTGAAAAAGCTGGATTTTTTTTCTAGTCAATAGAACACTGTACTAAGTTGAGGGAGACACTGCGGCTGCAAACTTTCTGGGGTCATATACAATTTTAAGACCTATAATGCAACTAAAAGCATGTTAACAGTTGAGACATAAATGTCACCATACAGATCTAAGGAAGAGTCTTTTCTGGGTATTCTGGTGCTGAAATTAACATTAATGACTGGGCAAATGAAAACAATATGTAAGTTTCTTTATTGAGACAGTCCCAGACAGCATGACACCAGGTAACTCTTTGACATTCTCCTCACGGTCATATACCACCGTATGAAATGATAAACACCACAAACAACAGACTTTGGACAGCAAGTTAAGGCTAAACAAAATCCTCAAAAACACAGGTCGGCGAATGAACAATTCAGTTGAACAGCAATTAAAATAAAAACTGTCAAATTAGGTGTAGGTTAAAAAAAGAAAGAAAGTTTTTTTATGAGCCATAATTTGCTTCGTCGAAAGCTTTGCGGGCTCTCTTCAGCTCTTCGTTCATGGTCAGTAGGTCTTTGACTCTGGCGAATTTCCGGGGGTCCTTGCGAATTAGGAAAACGATGTCCTCCACCTGGACGCGGCCCTGGCGTCCGATAGACATGGCTTTGTGGGTCATTTCCGTGATAAACTCGATGACCAGGTCCTCCAGAATATCCACAGACTCAGTATACGGGTTCTGGTCGTCTCCAAATCCGTACATCATACACCGGAGCTCCTTGGAGAAGAGCCTCTTTCTCTTCCCGTGGCCGACATCTACTCCGCTGGATCCGTCATCCAACTCCTCATCGAAGCCAGTCTCGTCCTCCTCATCCGCCATTCTGGTGAAAAAGACATGAGTAGACTGGTTAATTTAGGAGCATTACAAGCACATTACCGCTATGTAGAAGCGTGAGTTGTAATGCAAGCTAAGTTAAACAGGCCACACAATTTCTAGCAGAAAGAAAACAACCGTTACCTTGTAGCTTAGCGCAGGAACACAACAGGATGTGGTCTCTGTTGACTTCCGCCTCGGTTTCCTGGGGAGAACAAACGTTTGCTGTAAAAAAGAAAAGGAAAAATACTGCCCCTTGCGGTTATTTTCTATCAAGTGTTAGCTATACCCATAGACCGTAATTTCTGCATAACGTCACACCCCAAAGTTTGCATGTTACTCAGCCATGATATAGTCAACATGACTGACGGTAGGTTTATTTAACTAGCCATGTGTCTACTTCATTTTGTTTGCCGCTGACACGCGCCAAACTCAATTTAAAAAGATGACAATTTAACATATTCGCGTTCTTGTGCATAACTGCCTAGCTACATTGTAAATTCACTGACGTTAGCTAAGTCCGCGTTTGTTTACACTTGATTAACTCACGTTTGCACTAGATTTTTTTTGCGCTTTGTGCGTAACGTTATTATTTTAGTTTATAAAAAAAAAAAAAAAAAACTCCATGGGGATGGTATCGAAGAATGACAACCAACACAGAAAAGTCCAAATGTACTAAATCATACTACATCTGGGTGGGCTAACTTATGTGAATGCCGAATTAAATAATGGTTCGCACCGTTTCAAACAAGGTCTTAGGTTATAATGCAATGCATGTTTTGTAGAAGGGATCAATGGAGTTCAGTGTGTGGGTGTAGCCTTACGAAAATGACACGTAACTGGGAGCGCACTGTCACTAGTTGCAGAAGGCGAGTGATAATGTTGAACGCTTAATGGAGCGTAACTTCTATGTCAAGAAATGACGGCTTATTTATTTTTTATAGAGTTAGCTAGCGTTAATTAACCTATGTCGCATACAATACCGCTTTACATAGCACGCTGATGTAACGTTAAACAATTGGACCTCTCAAAGTTAGCCAAACAACCATCTGGTGAGTGCCACCGTTATCTTAGCTAACGTTACTGGTCAGTTCATCAGTTAGCTAATGTTAACCGAGGCTGTTTAGTTAATAATAGTAAACACATTCAATTCCTGTTTAAATATTTGTTGGCTAACTGTGGTTAACATCAGGTATCTTAACCGTGGCTTAACCGCTAACTTAGCTGACGTGGTTTAACAGTTAGCTGATGGTGGTTGTCAAACTTGAGCTAACACTAATGTTGCCATTAACGTTAAGCTATTATTGCAGCAGGCTTGTCTATAACTCTGATAACCAGGCTAACTATCTAGCTAATTGTTTAGCTGTAACGTTACACAAATGCAACCAAATCATAACCCTGTTTCTGTTTCTCTCTCTCTCTCCCTCTTCCACACGCTGACTGTCCGTCTCTCCCTCTCTTAAAGCAATCCGCTATGGGTGTTATAGGAAGCGGTGCAGATTCAGTTTGGAGATGACCATTTCTACAGTAGCTGTCTTTTCCAAAACCTAGTAACTTAGCCCTGTATGGCGTGCCCTGTCCAGTTCCTTTGCCGCGGGCTTCGCACTGTTGGATTAGTGCTCCTTTACTATGTCTTCTCTATAGGCATCACCTTCTATAACAAATGGCTGATGAAGGTAAGTAAAGGAGTTCTTAAAGCACTATTGGTTTTTCAGCACTAAGACTCTGCACAGGGCATGCACGGTTTTCTTTGGGGTGATTAATGGAAATCCTCAAATTAGGTTAACCTGTAGTGTTTCTGTCTTGGAGGAGGTATTAAGTAGGCCATCTCCCAGTGTCTCAGGAGTCAGGAACCTAAGAAAACCCTGAGACACTGGACAATCTACCGCCACTTGGCCATCTGAGTTCTGTCTGTCTGTTTCTCTCTATCAGGACTTCCACTATCCCCTCTTCATGACGTTAGTTCACCTCGCCATCAACTTCTGTCTGTCCGCACTAACACGAAGGGCCATGCAGGGCTGGACAGGGAAACCCCGCATCATTCTGAGCTGGACAGATTACCTCCATAAAGTGGCTCCCACAGGTGAGATTTTGGTGGAGAGTTTTACCTAACTAAATGCAGGACAGTGTATTCAGAGAATAGAGAATTAGAAAAGGGACTGATAGTCAGCTCCTATCATGTTCACTGACTAAGCTTTCAGTGAACAGTACTTTGACTAAAGTCCATATTGATACAAACATTACATCACACCTGAGGGGACAGTTGAAGATAATTGTATCTATTGCAAGGTGTTTGTCTTCTTAAAGTCTTAAATCTGTCCCTATTACCCAGCCTTGGCAACAGCACTGGATATCGGACTTTCCAACTGGAGCTTCCTCTTCATCACCATTAGCTTGTAAGTTTTTTGCTTGGGTATCCTTTTTAATAGAGGATACAACTGCAATATGAACTGACAGACTTCAGGTTATCAATATTGTATTTAACCAGTTGGATTGTTTCATTCTTTTGTGTGTTTTTTTCTTGTGTCATTCAAGGTACACCATGACCAAGTCTTCAGCAGTGCTCTTCATCCTCTTTTTCTCGCTGGTCTTTAAACTAGAGGAGCCGGTGAGTGACCTTTTTTTCAAACATTTGTGGAAATAATGTGTTGACCACACAAAAACACCCAAACTAAAACCATCTTTATAGTGGCATGAAATATTTCTGTCATCGCTAAATTATATAATAAGTTTTTTCCTGATTTATGCTCCCTTGTCATACTGACAATGCAATTGGCATGCAGACTATATGTGCATGCAAAAGGAAATGCTTTTGCTCTGATTTCTGGATCCATACAAAATGAAGAACAGGAAGTTCAGCAACTTTGAACAAAAGCATAATGGCTATATTATAGGAAGTGGCATTTTTAATCAGATACATTTGTTGCATGACTGAAAAGTGCCTCAGGTCATTTTGTTGTTTACATCTGCGAGTACACTTATAAGTAGCAGTATAGTGGCTGAGCTCACTTAGCAATGATAAACTCCACTTTAACAGCTTGTCGCCACATACGCTACAAACACAGGATATAAGAACAGCTCTCTCTAATGAAGAAACATGCCAGCATTAGATGTTGTTGCTAGGAGACTAGGATACTTATCTTACGTTGATCGCCACTGAACAATCAAGGAAATCCATCGATGATTGCACTCACCATGGCTATTCATTCTGGGGTCCAATTTAGAACTATTAGCAGGGAACGGTTGTTAGCGGTACTGTAGACTAAGAAAAGATGTATAATAATAATAATGGATCGAACAAAGAGACAAACCTGGACAAAAGGCTTGAGAGTTGTAATTTAAAGCGTAACACTCACCAAAATGCAACCTAGGGTCTTTTTGTGAATGTACGTGAGTCAAACTTTCGTTTAAAAGCATAATTAGTACTTGGTACTATTACTGGGCGGCAACCCTACAAAAATTGTTTATTGGATTCAGGTCCCAAATGCTGACTGGTTCCAATCAGAAGCGAATGCGTGCATACTGTATCATCATCACTCCCTTAACAGAAAAAATTTCAGTCTGACAGATTTTTTCTATTTATAGTCCCATGTGGTAACCATATCTTCCTCCCAGGCCAATTAGATCCTGTA
The DNA here is from genome assembly GCF_031162955.1 of Sander vitreus. Classification (NCBI taxonomy): domain Eukaryota; kingdom Metazoa; phylum Chordata; class Actinopteri; order Perciformes; family Percidae; genus Sander; species Sander vitreus. The sequence continues at coordinate 4,992,280 of NC_135861.1, read as the reverse complement.
TTTGCCCAATGGCAAAAGGCAGGCCTTAATAAATTCAGTGACCTCTACATATTTAAAGCGTAACTTTCGCCAAAATGCAACCTGGGGACTTTTTGTGAATGTGCGTGAGTCAAACTTTCGTTGAAAAGCAGAATTAGGACGGAAGCACCACATTTAAGATTGACCGTATTTTCGTTTTGGGTCAAATGGCCTTTTGAATGGGAGTGCTAGGGGCACTACTGTGATCACATCAAAATCACTATTTTTAAAACGCTAAGAAGGCTCAACACAACAAGAAACTTTGCTCAAAGTATCACCAGGGGCTCTACACATGAACTCGAGCATTGAGAACATTGTTTGTGTACACTGAGTTTACTAAAAAAAGGTTTTGAACAACTCACTTTAGCAGTTGGTTTTTCCGCTCGCCGCCATCTTGCCAGTCAAAAAGAGTCGATCTCCGAATGCGAATGAACAGACTCCATAGGAAGAAATGTCATTCTTATATGAGGCACCTTTTCAACTACAAGGTCAATGTATATACGACAAAACAACAAATGATCCGTGCATTTATATGGAACTGAGCTTTAGGAGCTTTCCATCTTTACTCTCCTCCCTGTTACGTTGCATTCGGAGATCGACTCTTTTTGACTGGCAAGATGGCAGCGACCGGAAAAACCAACCGGTACAGTCATGGGAGTCACAGGATTTGGTCAATCTTTATTTCTATCCATCAGCGTCCTTTTTTTAATCTTCCATTTATTTCAGTTGTTACTTTCTATTCCCTGTCTTATTTCTTTGGATTTCTCATCATTTCTCATTTTCAGCTCTTTTCTCCTGCTGTTTCTCACTGTCTCTCTCTTCTGTCCCTTTCAACCAGAACCCATTCCTGATCCTGGTGGTCCTGCTGATCTCCAGTGGTCTGTTTATGTTTACATTTGAGTCAACCCAGTTCAACCTGGAGGGCTTCACCATGGTGCTGCTGGCGTCCTTCATAGGCGGGATCCGCTGGACCCTCACTCAGGTCCTCATGCAGAAAGCAGAGCTTGGTCAGTGTTGAGTCACTGTCAGTATATACGTTAAAGTAGTTTATTTATGTTCTTTTTCCGTTATAACTGACTGTCAAACTGCAGAATAAAAGAAAGTTCTGTGGCATTCATGTTTCACAAAGAGTTTAACCTGAGCCAGACCGACAACAAAGATAGAAATAATATCACATCCATACAGGGATAGTAGTATACAGTTCTTAAAACATAATAAAATATATGACACACTGGTATCGGATCAGTACTCGGTATCGGCCAATACGCAAGTTCAGGTATCGGTATCCAGAAGCAAAAAATGGTATCGGACCATCTCTAATTCAAATTACTTTTATTCCACTTATGTATATATTACTCTCGCGCTCTCTCTCTCTCTCTCTTATGTCCTGGTTGGTGGAACCTTGAATATTTGCATCAGATTTTGATTACTTGTATCAATGAGTGTTTAGTACGTTTTCATAATTATGTGTCATAATAGATCTAATAATAGATATCTTTGCTGCAAAACAAATCTACCTATGGGAACAAAAAAAAAGGAACCTGAACACGCAGCTCAGAGAAGAATCAGACAAGCCTTAGAATATAACCCCTATCACAACTATTCGCTACATTGAATAGTCGTGTTGACCTTGTGTTTATTTATGTTTTAGTATAACTGAGAAATAGAATTATTTTTTTTTTAAACTGGAAACTTTCTCAACTTCCCTCCAGGCCTTCAGAACCCAATAGACACGATGTACCACCTACAACCTCTCATGTTCCTTGGCCTCTTCCCCCTCTTCCTGTATAATGAAGGTGAGTATAGTCTTAAACTGTGGTTTGACCTCCTCACTCTCTCTCATGACTTATCACTAGAGCCCTACCGATATATCGGCGGGCCGATATTAGGCATTTTCCAAACTATCGGTATCGGCATTTATAATGCCTGATGAATGAATATTAAAAAAATTAAATAAAAACAGACAAAACCCGCTTCAACCATGTTATGAGTGTTGGCGTTGCATAGTTTGTCTACCAGAGGGCACTCTACAACGTTGGCAACACTTTTTTTGTTTATTGTTATTGTCTTTTTGTTCAAAGGACTTTAAGTTTGCATTTTTATACATTTTTTTTATCAGAACTTTAATATATTTTGATGTTCCTCTGTTCTGTTGTAACAATAAAACAAGTTTATTTTTAAACTGCATTATCATATTATTTTAGTGAGGACTCATAAATAACTACAAATAAGTTAGGGAAATCTTTTTTTTCTTTTTAAATATATATCGGCCGATATATCAAAATATGGGATTTTTAAAACACCAAATATTTGTATCGATATCAGCCTTAAAAATCCTATATCGGTCGGGCTCTACTTGTCACTGCAGTAAGCAAA